>NC_137817.1:11625922-11685922 GCF_963921795.1 Nannobrachium achirus
TTGAATTGGTACAACATATTTTCGAGCACACTGGTTATTAATTGAATACAGTACCATGTAAACATGGAAAGTATGTGTCCTCTGAGTTACAGTAATACAGGGGGGCGCTAAATCTTTGCTTGAACCCTAGCATCGATCCCTATTCTGAGGATAGCAAATCTACAAGCAAGCTCACAACGCCTATTTTTGACAAAGAGGTTTGGTGTAGAAGGAGAAAAAGACCAGACAAAGTACATAGCCAACGGTCAAGTTTACAAAGTATTGAGGGTAAGTGATTAAAAACACACTGATGATAGTACTTTCAAAAACGTATATGAGGCTCAGGAGGTACAGTGTATCAGATTAGTATATCAGGTGAGTGAGGTATAGTGTACAGTACGTAGCTAGTTATCAGGTGAGATTAATCTGCAGGTGCGCGGGGAAGTTATTATATGAGATGGTTATCAGACATCCCTACTGAACATACTTATGTCAATTCATCAACTGCATTCAATAATGCAATAATTTGGAAAATGTTTGAACAAATTCTAAATCTAACAGTAACACCACTAATGGTTAAACGGTAAGTATATTGTACAATATATGGCTATGAATGAATAGATCAGGGTTCCCCAATAGGCGGCCCGCGGGCCATTTGCGGCCCACGAGCCGCAACCATTTGCGGCCCGCAGGGGGCTACTGTCTGGCCCCCACCAACCCCAGTAATAATGGTGGTATAAGAGCAGCAACAACACTAGTATATCGTCGTTGTCGGGTGGAAATCTCGTATCTCCAAATTTGATATAAATAAAAGTAGTGAAAACAGCAGATCTACAAGCACACAACGCCTCGCACCGCGAGGCGTTGTGTGCTTGTAGATCGGCTGTTTTCACTAGTTTAAATCATTTTTAAAATTCAAAACGAACGGTTTTGGATACACAAGATTTTCACCCGACAACGACGAAAACTGTCGCTGGAGTAGTGGGAACGCCGCCGTCGCCCCCTGCAATGTTGTGGCCCTCGGCTTGGTACCCTAGACATTATTCGGCCCTTGAGGAAAACTAATTGGGGAACCATGGAATAGACAATGACATGTTAGTAGCACCAGTAGAGTTCTATCGGTGCATCCCTGGCATTGATGCTGCAAAGTCTTTGGCCAACACTAGCCCCCCCACCTCAAGGTTTGTATTGGATGAAAGGTAAATCGCATCAGAGCCTCGGGCAAATGATGCAGTTTCATACAGGGATGCGTGTGTGCATGCGTGCGTGCATGTTTCAGTGCCAGGGGAGGGAGTGTGGATAATGACAAAGAAGCAGCATCCAGGGATGCTGTTCTGAGATCGATTTTCCCTGCCTGCTGTGTCTTTGAAACATAGGGCTGTATTGTATGTGTGTCTGAGTTTCTGTGCATTTATGGTTTCTTTGCAAGCCTCTCCATCATTCAGAGTGTAAAGCGCTCTATCATGTGACCAGGAGGTCACCTGCAGCCTGCTTGGCGTGAAAAGCTATCAAAGCATAATCTCAAGCGTGTATCATTGCTCCACACGAGGACAGGCATCACATCGGGAAACTACAGAAACAAAGAGAAATAAACCAAGAGACATAAACAAAGAGTCACAGAAAGACAGTGGGAAGTCGAGAAGGAGGGGAAAGAGAGAGAATGAGAGAGGAAGCCGCCCGTGCCAAGTTAATTTGTGGATCACATTACGGTGTAATATTTGAGAGGTACTCTGCTCTCATTGTATTCATGGGATGGCCGCCCACCTGATTACGAGTCAGTCCGTCAGTCATTGGCTGCTCTGCTGTGGTGCATTGGCAGAACGTTGCTGATAACCTTGCACCTTCCTTTGCCAAGGCCAGGGGTGTCGCACCAAATTCTGGGCCCTGGGTACAACGATTCACTCACATTTTGTGCTTTAACTATTGAAAAATAGCAGATATACAAGCTCACAGCGCGGCACCGAGTGCCGTGCTGCGAGCTTGTGAATAGCCTTTGAATATTTCAAATCCTTTGAAGGTTTTTTTGAAAAACCTATGTTTCTATGTCAGTGGTGCTCAAACCTTTTCACGTGAAGGACCTCCAAAATGATAAGTATTTGGCTACGGACCCCCATCTCAAAATATTTAGTTCCAGGGATCACCCAGAAGCAAAAAAAAGTTTGCTTAAAAAGTAAATGTATTCAAAGATTTGCACACATTTTCACGACATTTCAAAAATAGCAGATCTACAAGCACGCAAGCTTGTATATCTGCTATTTTTCAATAGCTAAAGTATAAAATAATAATTAAGGCCCCTCCACCTTGGGCCCTAGTAACTCAGTCCCCCCCCCCCTTGTGACGCCCCTGGTCAAGGCAACACTTAGTTTAACATACAACACACGTTCACAGGGGGCCGGGGATGCGGCATGGGGAGCAGAACTATGGTACAGCTAATTAACTAGACTTCATTCAATCAGACAGAAAGAAAGACAGAGACGGGGAAAGAGAGGGATAGAGGTGCAGTATAGATTGAGAGGAAGGGGAAAGTCAGGGAAAAAAGAAAGGAGAGACAAAAGCAGAGAGAGAGAGTGTGTGAGAGAGCGAAACTCCCATATCTGCTGGGTGAAGTACGACAATGTGCAAACACAGCAGCAAGATGTGTGAGCTGCTGCGATAGGAGAAGGACATCAAATGGAACACAACCACCTTAAAAACTACTGATCATGGTGTAATCTATACATCCTTGCACTGTCTGCATCGACTAATCTCCATACATGAAAACTGTTCCACCCCATATTTTATTTTGATTCTATTATATTGATTAATTGTATTGTACTGTGTACACTTCTGCTTTGGCAATGTAAACGTGTGTTTTCTCATGCCAATAAGGCTCCTTTGAACTGAATTGAATTGAAATTGAGAGCATGAGAGAACAATGGAGAAACACTGGAAGGGGGCAGAGTGGAAGAGAGCCAGAGAGAATGAGAGGGACCGGGAGGAAAAGAGAGGAAAGCCTGAGAAAAAGAGAGAGAGAAAGACTGAGAGAGAGAGAAAGAGAGAGAGGAAGATAGGGAGAGGGAGAGAGAGATGACTGAGACTTCCTACAGTAACTGTTAGGTAATCGCCTGCAGTTGTCATTAGTAACTGGTCCCTGTCCTCCCATTACCTGACTGCTCCATGGTATCCTGAGGGAGTGAACACACACACTTGCACTGGCACAAGCACACGCACACACACACACACACACACACACACACACACACACACACACACACACACACACACACACACAAGCACACGCTCACACACACAGACCCCAGTGTGTGGATGGATGAAAGAGGGCAGGCTGTTTAGTATTCAGAGAGAGCACGGCCAACGTGATGAGACAATATACCACAGCAGGGCCCTAACATCAGAGCAGAGGTTACCCCAGGCCCAGGGTGTGCATGCGAGCGTGCGTGCGTGCGCGTGCGTGTGTGTGTGTGTGTGTGTCTAACTCTGTGGGTTTCCTAGCACAGCTAAAAGGTTTGCCAAAACATTATAGATTTGCTGCGAGAACACTTTCTGCTCTAGTAGTGGCATATTGGAGTTTATCTTTTCATATTGGGTTTCGTTTCATATTGTGGTTTCCTAACCTAACTCAACAAAGAACAACACCAACAAACAGAGTGAAATGAATACGCCGCAAATTTAGGAATGGCATACACGCTGGCTGTCTGCATGCCTTCATAGCTTTACTAAGTTGTCTTCTCACGTGAAGGCCTGTCTGGCTGTTTCCTTTGTTTGTCTATCCTTGTGACTGCCTGGACATCTCATCTGTCTGTCTGACATATTGTCCATTGCTTTGGACTCGACGGACGTGGGAACTGGGGGCTTCTATCACAACACAACACAACCAGTAGATTGGATCATTGATCAGTGTGAACTAAAGAAAGAAACGTGCATTAGTGTGAGTGAGTGTGAGTGTGAGTGTGAGTGTGAGTGTGAGTGTGTGCATGTGCATGTGCGTGCGCTGTGTGTGTGCGTGCGTGCGTGTGTGTGTGTGTGCGTGCATGCATGCTTACATGCCTATGCAGGTGTGCTCGCGCGTGGCTCTATGCAAGATAAAAGAGCAATAGAGTGTGCAAGGAGCTGTGGCAGAGAGATAAGGTGATGATGAAGGGAAAAGAGAACGAAAGGTCAAATGGGAGGAAAAGGCAGAGCCGAGCCCCTAGAGATGAAAGCAGCATGTGAACACTGAACATATATCTGTGTGAGTACAGTAGGTTAGGTATTTGCACCTCAAATCACTGTAAAGGCCAAACATGTCCGATTAAAGTCAAAGTTAAAGTTAAGTCCTACTATTTGTCACATACTGTACTGTACATTTGCTGAATTTGTTATCCCCATTTGACCCATCACTTGGAGCGGTGAGCCGCAGCCGTAGGAATCATTTTTTTGTTGATCTAACCCCCAAATCCAACCCAGTGCAAAGCAGGGAGGTATTGGGTTCCATTTGTACAGTCTTTGGTATGACCCGGCCGGGGATCGAACCCGACCTCCCAGTCTCAGGGCGGACACTCTAACCACAAGGCCACTGAGCTGGTATACAGAGGGGGGTATCAGTTCTCCAACTTCATAAATCTCAGTCAACTCAGTCAACAGAGAGACACAGACAGAGAGGGAATGGAAGAAAGGGTGATGCAAACATGGTGACAGAGAAGGAACTAGAAGCAGTGCTCTTCCGAGCACAGGTCTCCACCAGGCCGTGCGTCCTGGTGGTGCTACTGTATAATAGGCCAATGTAAAAAGGGTGGCATATGTTCTTCACCTTAGATCTTTCATGGCAATCGGACGCTGCATGCATGATTTCAAGCATTGTGTTCCAAAAATGTGTTTTTCTAAAGTCTACCTGCTGGTGGCGCTATAACAGGACAATGTTAAAAAGGTAGCATTTGTTCCTTGACCTAGTGGGAATATGTGTGGCAAATGTCACGGTAATCGCAAGCTGCGTTGATGATTTGAGGCATTTTGTTCAAAAACGGAGCAATCCTGCAAACTTTGGAAGCTAATATTAGCCAATCAGGATGGAATGTGAAATATCAGACGGATTGGACTTGATCACATGACTATAGAGATACTGTGTACCGATTTGCATGATTTTTGGATAAAATCTCAAGGAGTAATATCCAAAAATGTGTTTTACATAAGTCAGGCCAAAGGTGGCGCTATAAAAGGCTGATGTGAAGAATGCAGGGCAAAGGTTTATCCTTAGCCTCTAGGGAGTGCGCTTACAAAGTTTGAAACTGATCGGTGGAGTTATAGGTAAAACCACAAATCGGGCTGTTATAGCGCCACCATGAGGCTGATTAAAAAAAAATAAGTGGCATTTCTTCCTCGGCCTAGTGGGAACGTGTGTGCGCGATTTCATGATAATTGCACTTTGCGTTTGTGATTTGAGGCATTTTGTTCAAAACGGCTCAATCCCACAAACTTTGGAAGCCAATCTTAGCCAATCAGGATGGAATATGCAAAATCGGACAGATCCGTGTCGATCACATGACTGTCGAGATATTGCCTACCGATTTGTAGGATTTTTGGACAAAATCTGTAAGAGTAGTGCACAGAAATGTGTTTAGCAAACATCGGCCACTAGTTGGCGCTAGAAAAGGCCCATTTGAAAAATTTAGGGCAGAGGTTCTAGATTGGCATCCAGGGAATGTGTGTGCTCACTTTGGCAGCGACCGGGCCAACGGTGACTGAGATTTGGCGCTCACAAACTGCGAGGACGCACGGACGGACGGACGGACGGACGCACGGACGCACGCACGGACGGACACACGGACGGAGGGGAAAACATACTCTCCCCTCAGCCTTCGGCTGGTGGAGACAATAACATATGGAGGTGAAGAAAAGATGGAGAGGTTGGTGTGTGTGTGTGTGAGAGAGAGAGAGAGAGAGAGAGAGAGAGAGAGAGAGAGAGAGAGAGAGAGAGAGAGAGAGAGAGAGAGAGAGAGAGAGAGACCATAAGAGACGATGAGAAGGTATTCCATGAGACGTGTACCTCTCTAGAACCATGCAACAGGATTCCCGCAAGACCCAACTGTTGCAAGAGTGGCCTCCTGCAAACTGAATGCATCGAAATCTGATTCACACTAGTCTCATTACCGGCAATCACAGGGATTGCCGGTGCTGTCTCCCTGTCATTTGTGAAATTACCTCCCTCTCCCAGACAGTACTGCAGACTCACTGCCCATTTCCCGCTGTATTCTAATCTAAACTCACCTCTTCATCTTCAGACTCTACCTCACCCCCTAGCACTCCTCATTCCTTGGATCACTTATTGTTGCCTATTTTGCTGGTTCTACTATGCAGCTATACAGAATGCTGGTTACTTGTTCAGATTATGTGTTATATTAGATAGACATACTGTATACCGTTTTCTTGTTGATTATAAATGGTATTTAGATAGCATGTTGTTTAGGTTGGATGTTTACCTGGTAACCTATTATACAGTATAGTTACTTTTTAGTACTAAACATTTGCCCCATGTTAATTGTCTAATGTAATCCTAGGTGCTACACTCCCTCTGCCGACCTGGGGAGAGCAACAGATTGACCTCATGCTTCCTTCTCATGCTTCCTTCTCTTCCTTCTCTCCTAGTCCACGCCGCTTCTTTTCACCTGACAGCGTAGCGTGGAAGGAACACGTTATTCGTTGTTAATTACAATGTACAATTTAGGCATTTAGCAGACACTCTTAATCCAGAGCGATTTACAAATAGGGTTCATGCCATTTACAGCTCAAGCTTTTTAATCTCACAGAGCCAGCCAGACCTCTGTGCTCATGTCTCTGACTCGTCAGAAAATCTCACATAGTCATTGACTGATCGGATAATTTATTATCAGTTTGCATAGGCATAGGGCAGTACAGTTCAGATACAAGGTTTACTAATAGGTTTTAAACCCAAGAAAGCACTATGGCTTGATTACATTGGGGTCCTTTGTTCTCATTGCATTGAGTGTAATGTACTAAATGTAAATGTACTCATTTCATCAGCCAGAACTCTTGCCTGAGTACGGAAGATTATAATTTATTTAATGCTACGGTGGGAAGAGAGCAGATATATAGAAAACAGCTTTGCAGGCGGGCTCCATGCACAATGTATTTTGAGACACAGATGTGGGAGAGAGAGAGAGAGAGAGAGAGAGATATAGTGAGAGAGAGATGTATATATAAAGGGGGAGAGCAGATACAAGTGAAGTGACTGAAGGAGGTGTGAGAGAGAGAGGGAGGGAGAAATGTGGAAGAATGGTGTGAGGGAAGATGTATGAGGAAAAGCGAGAGCATAGGGAGAGAGGAGGTACACAGAGAGGAAGGGAGGCAATCAGGGACATGCCGAGAATGTTAGAGAGGCAGGAACTGACATTTCTAAAAGGGCGTTTATTGAACATTTTGTAAATATCAGACCTCCAAGCTCACAACTGCGTCTGCTATTTTCGGTACTTGATAACACACTAAACTAAGCATCATCAAGTCAGCACTGGAGATATGGTGTAACGACATGGATTTCTACACAGAGAGAAATTCTTTCAACATAAGATCCTGCATTCAAGTTCAGGAGAGTTTGGACGAGGCAATTCTCTTGAATGCTGCCTTCAGGTATGGCATGGAAAGAGGGGCATTTGCATTTCTTTCACGATAGTAAAAACTGCATTCCTGGTCTGGAGAGGGCACTTTCAACAGCCAGGTAAAAGGGCAGAGGCTCAAGGCCCCTTTGATGTCTATGCGTGCATGTGCCTGGAGGCAATCCAACTGAAAAGATGGGATCTACAGTAAGAAGAGAGTATAACAGGAGAGGACTAAGGCTGGGAGGTGTGAAAGAAGGATAAAATACTTGCTGCAGCATACCAAAAGTAGCTACATCTCAGAAGTGTGTGCGTCTGTGCGAGCGTGCAAATGTGCATGTGTGTTCACGTGCTGTTGCCCACGTGTGTATGAGATCTGCATTAATTACCACAGGTGTGGATATGCATTCTCCGGTTTATGTGATACAACCAGTCAATCAAGCAAGGCTTTGTAATTATTATGTTATTGTGTGTGTGTGTTTTCGTGCGTGCATGTGTGTCTTGCTTTGCGTGCGTGCATGTGTGCATGTGTGCGTTTGTGCGTGTGTGTGTGTGTGTGTGTGTGCATGTCTGCTGGCAGGATCAAATTACTGTAGAATAGTCGCCAAGGGTGCAATGTTCTATTACACAAACACACACACACACACACACACACACACACACAGGTTCTCACGGTTTCACTGAACACATTTCTTGTGCTCAACATAATATATATATAAAAGGGCAATATTGCAATGAAAACAAAGGCAGGCAAGGAGAGTACAGTACCTACTCACACTAACCAGTAAGACTCCCTAATCGGGAGATAAGCGACCGTCAGGTCGCATACACAAACTTTAGAAGGCAATCGAAGCGAATCAGGAGGTAATATGGGAAATGGGAACAGATCCATGTTGATGACATGACTTTAGAGATACTGTGTACTGCTTTAGGCGATTTTAGGCCAAAAACCGTAGGATCAGTGTCCAAAAAATATGTTCAGCAAAAATCGGCCTGATGGTGGCGCTAGGCATACACATACCTCACAAGCCATGCATGCATGCGTGCACACACAACACAACACAGAAGGAGAGATAGAGAAACACGCTACTAAGGAGGCAGGTGTACAACAGTGATGAAAGCAGAGTGCTGCCTGGGCCTGGGTGGCCAGCGGGCCTGATGCTCCCATGGGTATTTTATCTGCTATTGATTGAACCTCCACCTACCTTTCATCTCCACTCCCAGCTAACAACCACCAGCAACTTGCAATTGCATTTAAATGGAAATGAGCTCAATGCATTTGAGCATTGCCATTTAGGTTTGTGTGTGTGTGTGTGTGTGTGTGTGTGTGTGTGTGTGTGTGTGTGTGTGTGTGTGTGTGTGTGTGCGTGCGTGCGTGCGTGCGTGCGTGCGTGCGTGCGTGCGTGTGCGTGAATCTAACCAAACCTAGAGAGCAGTGGCTATTGGAACATCAAGCTTGATTTATACTTTAGGGCAAGAGTCTTCAACGTTTTCAGGCCAAGGACCCCTTAACTGAGAGAGAGATGAAGCAGGGACCCCCACCCCCCCTATACTACGTATTGTAATGAAATTGTGTTGCAGATTAAAAATGTTCATAGATTTCTTAGACAGCTTAGACTTGTTTGACAGCACTGTCATCATGTTGGAGTAATGTGTGTTTTCAGATATTTAACCACTTGAACCATCAAATACGTGGTCTGCACTTCTTTTCCCTCTACAAACCTCTTTGCCAAAAATAGCAGATCTACAATTCTTACAACGCCTCGCAGGCTATTTTTGGCTAATGTTCCACTCAGAATAGGGGTTCAAATGGTTAATGTAAAAAACATGATCCTATCACACAAAGATTTGGTGGCCCCCCCTGTAGTAACTCTGAGGACCCCCTTGGGGTCCCGGACCCCCTGTTGAAGACCCCTGCTTTAGGACTAGTTTACTTTTTCGAGTTTACTTTTGCTGATTTATACTTTGACAACGCATGGTGATGCAACACGTCTAGACACGGTCTAGATCGGCTATTTTCAGCACACCATGGGCACACAACGGAGCACAAATTAAGCCTTTCACCAGATAAGAGTCTTTACTGAGACTTTACTGAACAGTGATTGATGCACTACTATCGACAGCCCTCTGACTTCTCTCTCTCTCTCTCTCTCTTTCTTTCTTCTATAACTCAAAGAGTCTTTCATTCTCCAACCACTCTTATTAACCTCACTTTCTCTCTCTTAAATTAATGGCAATAATCTTTCCTTCAATCTCAATTCAATTAAAGAGATTGTAATGGCAAAGGGAAACATTGCCTAAGGCCAATGACCCTCGAAAGTGATACATATTTGGCCACGCACCCCCCATCTGAAAATGTTTTGTTACAAGGACCCCCAAGAAGATATTTATGTAAAAACCTTATTGAACATTTTCCAAATTTTAAAATTAGCAGATGTGCGTGCTGTGAGCTTGTAGATGTGCTATTTTTGAATAGCCAGCACATAAATGGTTAAAGTGATTAGAATGAATGTGATGCTATATTAAATTACTTTTTTTATCCCAATTTTTGTAACTCATTTTGTCACCCAGGGCTCTATTTTGATTATCTTAAGTACAGCTCTTATGCCTTAACTTAAAGGCCTGTCCATACTGTCTCCGACCACCAACCTTTTGGCGGAAGGTCCGGTTCAACTACAAAGTGACGTCACTCGCATCTTCTGAAAAGCATTACCCCGAATTAGAGTTCGTAAAGCTGCACCTTGGAAAGTCGGAACTCTCCGACGAAAGGTTCGGTGGTCGGAGACAGTATGGACAGGCCTTTAAGTTAAGGCGTAAGAGCTGGTACTGTACTTAAGACAATCAAAATACAGCCCCTAGTGTCAATTGTCTAATCAATGTAATCCTGGGCACTACATTCACTCTGCCAATCTGGGGAGAGCAGAGGACCTCATGCTTCCTCCATTGCATGAGGAGTCCAAGCTGATTCTTTTCACCTGGCAGGGGGTAGTTTCCCCGGTTAGACGTAGTGCGTGGAAGGAACACGTTATTCCAACCAGTTTCTTTCCCAGGGCCAGGGGGAGGCAATAAAGAGACCAGGATTCCTGCATGTTTTTGTGAGGGTACCTACCCTAGGGGACACAGGGGGAACATGCAAACTCCACACAGAAAGGCCCTTTTGCCAACCCCACCTACTGTAGGGTATGGGCACTGATGACGCAGAGGAGAGAACGCGCCCCCAGTGTCCACAGCATCCCCATGCGGGAATCTACCTTATAGCTGTGAGGCGAAAGCGCTCAGACTGCGCCACCGTGCCCTCTATTAAATTACTTTGCGACCCCCCACAAGGACCCCCACTTTGGGAACCAATGGCCTAAGCAAAAGAAAAATAAGAAGAACAAGAAGAACAAGAAGAAATCTATGTACAGTTAAGGATAAGCAGAGTTGTGTAACACCGTAACTTTGCAGTTAAAACTAAAATATGGCGCTGATAGTGCAGGAATTATTCACATAGGCTAATTGTCAGTCTTTATAGTGGCTCAGTGATGTATTCCATTGTCTCTGTCTGTCCCTCTCTCTCCCTCCACTCGGAGTGCAGACAGGGCCCATCCGTCTTCACCAGAGCAGCATAATAAGCACTAGCAGTAATTCTGCAGCAGAAACTACCTTTCTGATTGCACTAACCAAAGCTCAAATTAAATATGCATCCTGCACACCGTGAGCGTGTGTGTGTGTGTGTGTGTGTGTGTGTGTGTGTGTGTGTGTGTGTGTGTGTGTGTGTGTGTGTGTGTGTGTGTGTGTGTGTGTGTGTGTGTGTGTGTGGGTGGGTGTGTGGGTGGGTGCGTGGGTGTGCTGTGTGTGTGTTGAAATAGCCACATTAAAAGAAAGTAAAAGACAGATCAAGGGTGCTGTGTCCATAACATTAATGAAGAGTGTCCTTTCACCCAGGGAGCTGAGCTCATTAAAAAGACATTCCGCTACTGTGGAGGTTGGCCTAAAGCCCTGGCTCTCAACATCCGGTTTGGGGACCCCCAGGGGTCCTTGAGGAGGTTCCAATGGTAGTCCAGTCATTTTAGGGTTAGACCTAGAACAAATTGCAATAGTAGCAAACTCAACTGATTTTGTATCCTCATTATGTCCTTAGTGAGGGAAAAAAAGTCCCAAGGAATCCCACCGGGGCAAAGTTTTGAAAACGACCTATCTACCTTCACTTACTATACACTACAATATAACGGAAAAAATGACTGAAAAAAAATCTGCTTTAAGTGGGATATGAGGGGTCAAACTAGGTGTTTTTAATTATTCTGAATCCATTGCAAGCATTTGTTTTGCATGAAAAACATTCCTTGGGCTAAAAACGGACCCCAAAAGACTGAACATTTATGAAAATTGATGAAAATTGACGTTTTGAGTGGCCATTTCTGGCCCAAGGAATGTTTTTCGTGCAAAACAAATGATTGCAATGGATTCAGAATAATTAAAAACCCCTAGTTTGACCCCTCACATCCCACTTAAAGCAGATTTTTTTCAGTCATTTTTTCCTTTATATTGTAGTGTATAGTAAGTGAAGGTAGATATGTCGTTTTCAAAACTTTGCCCCGGTGGGATTCCTTGGGACTTTTTTTCCCTCACTAAGGACATATTGAGGATACAAAATCAGTTGAGTTTGCTACTATTGCAATTTGTTCTAGGTTTGGCCTAATTTTGGCCTAAAATGACTGGACTATGGGTCCCTGGCTAAATGATTCATAGTTAAGAACCAAATGGACCCTTACAGACAGTTCAAATGGAGCTGCATTTGATAGTTAGGAACCAAATGGACCATTACAGGTCCATTTCATTCCATTTCTACACTGAGTTAAATTAACATTATATTTAAGCCTGTGTGCATGTTTGTATGTAGATTTTGGGTCCCAGAGATACAGTAGTAATCCTATCAAATGGATATCCATGATGGCCTAAAGCATAGCAAACCTTGGTGCTTGAAATGTAAAAGTTTGAGAATCATTGGCCTAAAGTAGGTATTCTGACAGTGGAGCTCAGGAAGAAACAATGAAAGCGGACATGGAGAGGGAAACAATAGACTGATGGTATGAGCGGATAACCTGGAGAGACAGGACTGTAATATAACTGTTGCACTTTTACAATTACACTGTCACTGATCATGCTTTATGGGTAAATACAGTAGAACCATGGCACCCCATCTTTAAATTAACAGCTAATGGAAACTAGATCCAAAGAAAGGCGTATTCTGACAGTGGAGCTCAGGAAGAAACAATGAAAGCGGACATGGAGAGGGAAACAATAGACTGATGGTATGAGCGGATAACCTGGAGAGACAGGACTGTAATATAACTGTTGCACTTTTACAATTACACTGTCACTGATCATGCTTTATGGGTAAATACAGTAGAACCATGGCAATATAAGCATTTCACAAAAACAAATAGTAGACACATCCTTATTACACAATGAACTGCAGCCTCCGGGTTTTGACACTTGCAAACCTTTCAATTATTTTCTGCACTTTAATTTCGTGTATTTTCTCAATCTGTAAAATGCCTATATCTGACACTCTTTTATCAGTCATGGTTGTCCGTAAATACGTTTTTAGTTGTCTCAAAGTAGAGAAACTGCGCTCAGCTGAAGCACTCGTAACTGGTATGGTGAGGTACAGTGTGTAGACGTGTTTTAATGTACCAAATGAATCAGAATTATGCATTCCCTTCTCTTGAAAAAAAGCAAGTTTCTTTTCAAACAGTGTCGTGTCCTCCATTTCTTTTTTTTTGCGCACATTCTCTTCCCTGTACATGGAAGTCATTACAGAGATTTCAGCTTTCAGAACATCTGCATCAAGAGTGTATGTTTGACATACGTCTGTCACACTTTTTTCTGAAGGGCTATCTGAGGTTACAACATCAGCAAGACACTGGAGGATATGAAAATCGTTTTCAGAAAAGCGCCCCTCAAGCTGTTGTATGAGTGTGTCCAGTGTTCTATACAGAATATCACATCGGTAATAATCCGCTGCTGTCATAGCGGATTTCTGCAGTTAATTTTGTACCCAAATGTAAAAATAAGTTACTTGCGGTTATCGGTTATTTGCGGGCAAATTATGCATTTTTTCAAGTTAAAATCGGTTCGGTTCTACACGGCGGCAGAACCATTTTGGGCTTAATATAATAGGGTTTATAAAAGCATGATCTGACTGTCTTAGTCTTACCTTGGGCTGGTCAGGAGGAAATGGTTCAGTCACGCACAGTGAGACAAGAGTCCTGGCTGATAGAGCCTGAGGTCTGTGTTTTGTAGAGGAAAGTCAGGTACAAAATGATCCTCTCCATGTGATGTTTCAGGGCAAGCAGCTATATTATAATATCTACCGGTAGTCACGTCCATAGTAGTGAAGAGCTCGAACTCCATGCTTTATTTTTAACAGATGTTGTTTTCAATTTCAATACTGGCGCGTGGATATGACATCACATCAGGAGGGGAGGGGGGGGGGCTGCCTGGAGCTGCCAGCCTCTATCACTACCACTAGGGGGTGTTGTTGTATTCGGTCTGAGTGGATGTAAAGTTACATTACAAAAAAAATAATAATCAAAATGGCCGCCTGGCGGCCAGGGGGTGCACGTGCACCCTAGGACACCCCTTAAAATCGCCTATGAGAGATAGTAATCCTATCAAATGGATATCCATGGTGCTTGAAATGTAAAAGTTTGAGAATCACTGGCCTAAAGTAGGTATTCTGACATTGGAGCTCAAGAAGAAACAATGAAAGCGGACAAGGAGAGTAGGGCTATAGCACTGTGAGATGCCGGAATTAAATGGAAATGTCAGTTTTTTTTGCTGCAGTACTGCTTTCCCCACCGCAGCTGTGAAGCTCTCAATACTAACTTCTTTTCCATGCAGGACACACGTGGCAAATTATCTCAAAACCCACAGGGACAAATGGGGGGGAAATGTATCCACAACCTGGGAGAATTTATTTAGCGATCATCTGCGGGATACGCTCTGATGGAGCTTGGGATTTATCAGGAGGACGACTGCTTTCTATTCCAAATGAATTAATTGCATAAACCTGTGTGTGTGTGTGTGTGTGTGTGTGTGTGTGTGTGTGTGTGTGTGTGTGTGTGTGTGTGTGTGTGTGTGTGTGTGTGTGTGTGCGTGCGCGCGCGTGCGTGTGTGTTGAACATTTCTGTGTAGAAGAACACAACAATAATTAACATTTCCTGACCAATGCTATCGGTGGTGAACCCTAACCCTAAACAATCAATAAAGCACATTGTGCGCATTAAGCACTGAAATGCACATGAAAGCAGACAAGCAAAAAACGTGTACACCATTGAATTCACAGAATGGGAATAAGAGACACACAAGTTAATATTTCGCTCATTACGGTAATTATGTATTATTTTGTCTATCCACTACCAGTTCCCTATTAATAGGAATCTTTTCATTAACCAAATTCACCCACTTTTCCTCAGATAAATGTGGTTAACCGTGGGGTTCTGTGGGGTGACAATTAGTACTGTCTGATGCCCATAAGCACAATATATTCCTTAACCAATTGCCTCTTGGATGAGCGTTAAAAATGTGTTCTCTCATACAGGGGACAACCGGGTTCGAGTCCCCGGTAGGATATGATAGTTACAGCTAGCAGCTTGAAAACAATGTTCTTTAGTGCTCATAGCTACAGAATAAACTGCTATGCCCAGTGGCGTGCCCAGATGGTGGCTCGAAAAACTAATTAGGCGAAGTTAAGATTGGCCATGAAGTCCTATTACAGTAGCATTATGTGGTTTGCAAACCAAATTGGCTCCATGGTCACACTGTTCAAAGTGTCCTGAGGATGTAGGGTGTTGTAATCATTCCTATTTCCTTCAACTCAAAATATGCCTTAGTTAGTGGTTCTCAACACGTCCTAGAGGGGGTTCTACCGTTCTAGGGGGTCCCCAGCTAAATGACTGCTATTTACAAAACAAGTGGACCTTTACTTACTTTATCTGTTTATTTGGAAGGGACAATGCACTAACGCATTAATGAACATTAGAATACAAAGATAAATACAGTAATTAACATTCAACTAACCTCAGTGTTACAGACCACTACAGGTCTGAAACAGAGAGGATTTTAGTGTGGGTAGAACAATTGGAGAACCCCTTGCCTAATACTGTCCCACCATGGCCATTTGGACCGGTGTCTATCTAATGAGCAGGGCAGCGGCCAGTCACATCTCTGTGAACTGCCTCCCACCTGGTGAAGACCCACAGCCAGAACAGATTGCACATTCTGCTGCCACTACAATCCTCATGGCAGCTTTAGGAGGTACAGTACCATGGATATGACTGTGTAGCTAATGACCACGACGAGATACATGCAGGGAAAAAGTGAGAAAAAGGATAGAAGGGGAAGATCATTATAAATTATACTGACAAACTTCTTAATTAACTATCCTCCTCCCAGTCTGGGGTCTCTGGCTGGCAATGTGGACATAATCATGTGTGCCATCAACTGTGCCAGTGTAATATCATGACCCTTACTGTCAGGTCTGAAATGCCAACTCGTGATTGATGCCAACAGTGGCAGCCACCAGCTCCATTTCAGTGTGAACTCACCACCGCCGGACATGCATAACAAGCGCCCGCTTCTCCCACTTTAAAACCAAGACAGGCTTACAGTATATGCCACTGCAGGCAGTTTGAGTGATTGCCACCGCTATTTATTTTGTCTACCAAGAAAAATATATTCTCTTATCCGTCATCAACACAAGTTTTGTCACTTTGATGCCAGTGTCAGGAAAAAAGTTCTGATGTCGTCATCATCAGTCAACAGTTATAACACTCAAATCTCCAAAAACACACAGCGGTTGCAGCACAACATGAGGCATGTTGGGAAAGAAAAAAATGGTCAATATGAAAAATATCATGATATGAAACACGTTTCGTGTTTTGCAATGGGGAGAATATATATGTTTTGGGTAGAGACTCATATTCTGACAATATTATTTTTCAACCATATTCTCTGGTCAAGGTTACAACTGAATTTGTTACACTTAAGAAAGCTAATGCTTAAATTAAAGTATAAATCCAGCTTAAGCATTCAACTCCGAACAGTCTTCACCATCAAAGCAGATAGATAGACCAGATAAACCAGAGAGAGAGAGAGAGAGAGAGAGAGAGAGAGGGAGGGAGGGAGGGAGGGAGGGAGGGAGCGAGAGAGAGACATAGAGAAAGAGAGAAAGAGAGAAGGATGAGAGAAGAGAGGATGAGCAGGAGGGATAGAGCAGTGGTCTGATCTAGCAGATCTACATGCTCACAGCGTTGTGAGCATGTAGATCGGCTATTTTCACAATTTCTGTCTCTAATATTTGACAATTTGGTCAGTGTTTAATTTGTCATTTTAGAGGTATTAAAAAGTCCTTAAATTGTCACTTTAGAAATGTGCATGTACCCTCTATACACTTAAAAAACTTTATGTTGGTTTGTTTACTGTTGAGTAAACCCCCTTAGGGGTCCCGACCCACAGGTTGAGAACCACTGGGATAGCGGACAAAGGGTGAAATGAGAGCAGAGCAAGATAGCTGTAGAGAAGAAGTCTCCTATGGCCATAATGTGTCCTACTAGCCGTCCACCACATGCACAGCTGCACACACAGAGGCAAGAGGCTACTAATTGAATTAAAACTGCGCTTTGGTTTGTTCGGCTAGTTATTATTCCACACAAACCTACAGGATGAGCTCCTATGCCGGTATTACGCTTACATCTTTTGACCGCCTCTCTGCATTAAAGAAACTGTGTAAATCTGTCAC
The DNA here is from genome assembly GCF_963921795.1 of Nannobrachium achirus. Lineage (NCBI taxonomy): Eukaryota > Metazoa > Chordata > Actinopteri > Myctophiformes > Myctophidae > Nannobrachium > Nannobrachium achirus. Next base: position 11,643,275 of record NC_137817.1, read on the forward strand.
ACCCTTAATACACCACCCTCCTGCCGCACATTTGTATCTGTGTCTCATGTATTTGAAAAAAGTACAAGTAGAAAAGATAAGAGGGAGAGAATTGGGAGCGAGAAGCGTGAAGAGAAGAGGATGGAAGTGTTCAAGTGGAACATCTACAAACGGTAATATTCAGTGTGTAATTCCATGTACACCCACCCACCCACATAGCACACACACACACACACACACACACACACACTACACACACACATGCCCACACACACCCACCCACCCACACACACACTACACACACACACACACACACCCACACACACCCACACACACACACACACACACACACACACACACACACACACACACACACACACACACACACACACACTAGGGAGGGCATGTTGATGCTTGTGGGTGTGCTGCAGAGAAGTGCAGCATCGTGTGTGAAGTCGTTCTCCAGGACCAGCCCACTCCAAATGGCCATATGTTATGAACGGCAATCATGCCCTGACCGGCCACTGCACTAGTGGCAATAAAATGATCAAGATACTGGACATCAATATAACATCAGTAAAAAGAGCCTGCAATGGAAAGATGTGACTCATCCAGTAAAGAACATTCTCACCATATTAGACCATAATATGGTCTAATATGAAATATCGATATTATCGATATTTCTGTCGGGCGCAGTTCTGCCTTATTAGACTTCACTAGTGAGTGAACAATGACAGGAAACAGGCTAAAAAAAGTGACAGGCATGCAATGCAGGTCATGGTTCTAGGAGGCGACTCATCAATAACATCGCGAGTGGTCTTGTAGCTCACTACAGTATATGTGTCCCAATCTCCCCAGGAGCCAGTCATTGCAATTTTTTTCATTTTCATTTTTTCATTTCATTTGAAAGCTGGGGATCATAGCTACAAAATGATATATTGGTTGTGGAGATTGACCCAACAGTTTTGAAGATATGGCTTATAGAATGATGCCATGCTGAAATAGTACTTTTGAGATATTCAAGTTTTAAATAAATTTCTAACCTGCAATGACCTGACTCCGCCACATGGGGAGCAATCTTCAATTCAATCTTCAATTCAAAGAAGCTTTATTGGCATGAGAACACAAACGTTTACACAGTGGTGGAAAAAGTACCAACATTTTATAATAAAGTAAAGTATCAATTCTGCAATGTAGAATCACTCTGTTACAAGTAAAAGTCCAGAATAAAAAATGTACTTGAGTAAAAGTACAAAAGTATTGGTATCCAAATGTACTTAAAGTACCAAAAGTAAAAGTACAAAATGTTTGAAAATAGCAGATCTACAAGCTCACAACGCGTCGCACCGCAATGCGTTGTGAGCTTGTAGATCGTCTATTTTCAAATAGCCTTGGTATAACATAGGGCTAAAGTGGTTTATGTATGTTTTAAACTTTAGTTATTGCTCTCTAAAAAGATAATGCCACAACAGCATCTCAAGCATTATTGGGCTAAATGTAAAGACGCTACAGTGCGCCAACCGTGAAGCAGTTTAACCAATTTGCTACATACGTCTACACAAACGGTCAGATTACAAAGATAAATTGCTTAGTGAAGGCTCACAGATGTCACCATAGGGTACGCTCCAGCAGAATGTCCCGTAATGATCGTATTATTTAATGAGGAGCATTTTAATCCGATCGGTCGTCGTTTCCTTAAAAAGGTATTAATGTATCTAAGTGCAGTACACCTCGCAACCGATGGGGTCGCATGGCTGAAAAACAACAGAAAATGGCATCTGATCGGATTAAAATGCAGTTTATTAAACAATACGAAAGATACGGGTAATTCTGCTTGAGCGTACCATACTGTGACATCTGTGAGACTTCAGTAAGCACGTTATCTTTGAAATATGAAGGTTTTTGTAGACGTACGTAGCAAATAGGATTAACTGCTCAACACGAGGTTGAAGTGAATTCATTACGTGTGCAACAGGGCTAACTGTGCTAAATGTAGCATAATCAATGTTTGTGTAACTTCAGTCAGAAGGATTATTTGACCTGATAATAAAACACAATCTACAGGCTTAACCGCCTCGCGTTGTGAGCTTGTAGAAGAGAGCAACAATAGAGTTGGGTCACGTTTTATTTGTTTATAGCCTGCAGCTAGCGCTGCAGCTAGCGCTAGCTAACGCTAGCTAGCGTTAGCCGTTAGCCACTCATAGCCAGTCAACCAGAATAGTCTACTCTAAAGTCAACTTTCCGACGGCGAGTGAACGATTGCATTCCATCCATGTTTTCTTGGCTGTCAATTTATTGTCCAAAAAAACAAACACCATGAACGTTAGAATTAGATAGTTTAGGACGACACTGATCTATTCAATGCTAAGCTAACTCAGTGACAAAGGAAGCTTCCGCACCGGAGCTTCACAGAAGACAAACGCATACGTCACAGACGCCTCCAGGCAGGAACGGATCATTTCACCAGCGTAGAAGAAGAAACAGCGGAAGAACGGCGGAAGAATAATAAATAATAATACACAAAATCATACATTACGTGGTTAATAATTGTTCATTTGGAACACACGTGGCATTAAATTAATGGGATAAATACTGTGGGTTGCAACGCTAAGTAATGGAGTCCCGATATTACCGCATTTGGCTACAAACGGCTAACAAAGGCTGGCTAGTTAGCATTTTAGCTAATATAAACTGGGAGGACTAACAGAATTATGTACCGATATCTCACATTAATTAAAAAAAGTCTTATTTACATGCAGAGTTAAGCTCTGGCGTTTAAGTGAAATGTAGCCTAGATATTATGAGATGCTGTTGTGGCATTAAAAAAAAAAGAGCAAAAAAAAAAAAAAAAATCATTTTGGCTACAGGGAATAATGACAGTCCCCGAGATGACTAGCTGCTGGGGGTGCTGGGACACATATGGTAGAGAACTAATTGGCCACAACACAACAAGAGTGCCCCACCCCGCAAACTCAGAAGGAAGTGCAGGTGCACATAAATATAAACATGGACAGATGGACAGATATAATATACAAAAGATGGAGGATGGAGAGATGTATTAATGTATCATCCGGATACCCTGGAAGCGCTGGGCACAATTGTCAGATGGAAAGCAGTGTTTGCCAAAGAGGTTATAGAAACAAGATGCACTAATAGCCCTTTCTTCCTGCGGTATAGATACATCACTCATATTAATTACCTGTCTTTCTGCCTCTCACTTAGGCTACTTAATCTCTCCCCTTCATTCCACTTCAATTCCTTCCTTCACTCTCCTCTTGCCTTACAGTCTATTCCTCTTTTTGTTTCCCTGTGGGTCTGTCTCTCTCTCTCTCTCTCTCTCTCTCTCTCTCTCTCTCTCTCTCTCTCTCTCTCTCTCTCTCTCTCTCTCTCTCTCTCTCCCCCTCTCTTCTCCTTATGCTGTATCCGTCTTTGCCCTTTATCACTCTGTTGCCCCCATATCTGTCAAAGACTCCTCCATCAAAATCCATTTTCCTCCCTTTTACGAAGTTTGAGACATTTATGTGTTTTCATTTCGTAAAGGTTGTGCATCTTATTGGTTTAGTCAGTGCTGCGTGAAGCGACTACTAACACAGGCTCCACTGCGTGCACACGTACTGTATCTGTTCAAAGACATTTCTGAGGAGATAAATGGAAGGAAGATAAATTTATGCAAGCTGAATGTCAGCAGCCTCGACAAAGTGGGGAATTCAGTTATGTAACACTAACAGAGTTCCAGTCGAATCTCCAGCGATGACTGGCAAGTTTCTGCATGAATGGATCAATGACCTATTGGCATTTAATGTGCAGTGGAGTGATTTGTGGACACAAAGGACTCAGGGAGGATGTGAGAGGGGTGTGAAAAACTTTCTCCTATTTTAGGCTCCACTGCATTATTGATGTACAGGGGCAGGTACATTGAGTGAGTGGCTGGCCCTGCTTGGACCCAGAGGATGCTATCCTTTAGTCCAGTGGTTCTCAACATTTTCAGGCTGCGCTGCGACCCCCAAAATAATCATATTTTAACTGGGGACCCCCCCCCCCCCCCCCCCCCCACCCCCACCCTGACGAGCACTAAGAGTTGAGGAATTACATTTTGTATAACAGTTTTATTATGAAAATAGCCGATCTGCATACACAACGCCTCGGCGTTGTGAGCATGTAGATCTGCTATTTTCACAATTTCAGCCTTTAATATTTGACAATATCTCCAATGTTTATTTTAGAAGTATTAAAAGGGTCTTAAAGGTCCTTAAATTGTCACTTTAGAAATGTGCAGAATGTGCCCTGTTTTTTTTTTACTGTTGAGGGAGAAAACAATGTTTCACATTAAGCTAATCATTTGGGGGCACGCCAAAATAATTTGGGGACCCCCCTGGGGTCCCGACCTACAGGTTAAGAACCCCTGCTTTAGTCAGGCAGGTGACTGAGAGAATTTGAGAAATGATGTTCTAAATCATATGAGTTTTGGATTAATTTACAAAGTGCTTTTGACAGATTAATTAGGCCAAAACAAAAGATTAATGTACTGAATATAGAGGAAAAAAACAGATCGACACTATGACTCAATATACTGTAGTTTAGTTTGTGCACGTGCAAGCTTGTGTGCGCGCATGTGTGCATGTGTATCAAAAAAGAAATGTGGTTGTCTGGACTAGAGTACACTGAAGTCTCCCTAGACTAGCCCGTAGGGCAGGCCTTTTTCAATAAAGAAAACGTTTAATAGCTGCATTTGTTTTTTAGCTAGTGAAAACATTGTAGGATGGTGCTTTCGACAATCTTTTTTGTCCACTCCACCAACGCACATGTCACAAAGATTTTATTCAAGCGTGCAAGAGACTTAAAAGTTAATTAAATCCTGCATTGAGGTGTTCGTGTGTCCATCTGTGCCAGGGACATGCTGGGCCCCTGATTCAGCCCGGGAAAAAGAGTTGGAGAGGCCCTCATTGCGCGCTATAGAGAAAGATAGATATATTTGCCATTTCAGATCATGACAAGTGACAAGCCAGTTGTCCAATTACATGAGTTATATCTCGTCGTTGTCGGGTGGAAACCTTGTATGTCCAAACCGTTTGTTTTGTATTTATCATTTTAAAAATGATTTAAACTAGTGAAAACAGTTTAAATCATTTAAAAGCCGATCTACATTTAAAAGCCGATCTACAAGCACACAACGCCTCGCGGTGCGAGGAGTTGTGTGCTTGTAGATCGGCTGTTTTCACTACTTTGTGCGACGGCCTTGTATGATGAAGCAGGACTTTGCCAAAAAATTTAGAAATTTGAAACTTGGAGATACAAGGTTTCTGCCCGACAGTGACAATTTACTTTGTTGGCTGCCCAGCCCCCAAAATGGAACGAAGGCCGACATTTTATTTTTATTTTTTTCCTAATGGCCGGCCTGGACCGGCTGTTCGGGAGTTGTCCCGCTTTTCCCAATGGCCAGCACGTCCCTGCATCCGTCTGTTACCAGCTAAATTCTCTGGCACCGTTGGCCCAGTCGCAGCCAAACTGTGCACACACACTCCCTGGATGCCAATTCAGAACCTCTGCTCGGCCCACATTTTTCTGTTCTAGCGCCACCATGAGGCAGATTTTTACAAAACATATTTTTTGACAGAACGCCTACAGATTCTGTCCAACTCTACAGTCTACAATGTGATCGACATGGATCTGTCCGATTTCCCATATTCCATCCTGATTGGCCATTGGCTACCAAACTGCAGGATTGGTCTGCTTTGAACAACATGCCTCAAATCATGAACGCAGCATGCATCAGTGAAACTTTGCATGCACATTCCCGCTAGGTCAAGGAACAAATGCCACCCTTTTCACACTGGCCTGTTATAGCGCCACCAGCAGGTCGACTTTTGCAAAACATATTTGTGGTGCAAAATCATGTATGCAGCGTCCAATTACCGTAAAAGGCCCGAAGAAGACATGGCACCCTTTTCACATTGGCCTATTATAGCGCCACCAGGAGGCCACAATAACCTTCCTGACCGGGCAGAGATCTATGCTCGGAAGAACACTTCTTCTAGTTTTTTAAATGTATAATTACCAAAAACTGAAAAAAAGGAAAAAAATGTTTTAAATACACTGCTGAAAGGGTCTCGTCCATCTACACTTCCCGGTATTGAATTCTTCTGGCCCACCTGAATCTGTAATTGAATAGCCTTGCAGTAGGTGGTGGCAGACTGGCAGACTGGCATAGGAAGGAACTACATACATGGGGGGGGGGGGAGTTGGCATTGGGGAGACAACTAAACAACAACAAGAAAATAAATAAATAACAGTCACAGGAGTTTTCCGTTCTCCATGTGACACCACCTGTCAAAACAGTTTGTGAAATCTGCTCCCACGACCCAACACCTCCTCTCTCCTAACCTCCCACGCAACTCTACCCCACCTGAGTGTGTGTGTGTGTGTGTGTGTGTGTGTGTGCGTGCGTGTGCATGTGCGTGCGTGCGTGCGTGCGTGCGTGCGTGTGTGTGTCTGTGTGTCTGTGTGTCTGTGTGTCTGTCTGTCTGCGCGTGTGTGTTGGGTCAGATAAGGAGGTTACAGTCCAGGTGGCGTCTCAACTGGTGCCGTGTTCTGCAGGATGTATCTCAATGTTATCTACACACACACACACACACACACTAGTGATGCGCGGGCTAGTGATTTTTATGGACCGCAGGCCCCCGCAATTTTAATTATCTGGCCCAGCCCAGCCCAACCCGCAACAACGCATCAATTTTCACAGCCCAGCTCAGCCCGCGGCCCGCCGTCAGAACGGAGAAACTTTGAGCACTGATTTAGAGCACATAGCCTAACAGTGCAGTGCAAGAGAGCCATACAAAAATATCGTTCGAACATTTAAAAGCAATGAACCGTTAATTAGCTACATGACGGCATGACGAGTGACGACATGCATGCTTATTTTAATTGATAACACTCCTGTATGAGTATGACTATACACACGGAACACAACTACTGTATCACAGAGAGATGAGGATCGAGTCACAAGCCTATTAGTCACTGGCGCACCGCGCCGAGACACCAAAGCAACAGCTCTACGCCTCTCAACATAATTTGTTGAGAAAATATTATTTCCTACAATCTATGCTCTCACCGCAGCACGACAGCATCCAACCTGCAAAAGGTAATTAACCAGCTCCTTACCTATGGAATTCGTGCGTAAGGCGGAGTTAGGGAGGAGTTTCGCTCCAGATGACGTATTTCCCGTCGCCATCCTCGAGGGACGTCACTTATCTATCTATAAATGCGAGAAGTCTCTGCGTGTGTGTGTGTGTGTGTTTGTAATCCGCGTATCTCGAGAACCGTTCGTCCCACCGGCTTCAGATTCGGCACGCGCGTTCCCCGCCGCGGCACGGAGTGCAGTGCCGGGTCTCGACCCGACCCGACGCGCGGTTTTCCCGAACCGGCGCGAAACGTTCGGAATCTCCTTATGCGGGGTTGATTGTTGACATCAGGCTGTTTCTGAGGAAATCGGCGAAAGCTCTGACTCATTGTGACATCACTTCATAAAAGGCTCTGACATCACGTACGCCACATGAGTCAACAAAAAATCTCTGTGAGTGTGTATGTATGTAGGTAATCCACGTATCTCGAGAACCGTTCGTCCCACGGGCACGCGCGTTCTCCATATGGGCATAAAATGAATGCCCCCATATGAGAACCGTTCGTCCCACGGGCACGCGCGTTCCGTCCCACGGGCACGCGCGTTCTCCATATATGGGCATAAAATGAATGCCCCCATATATGGGCATAAAATGGATAAAGGGACACAGACAGACAGATTCAGAGATCTCCGAGAACCGTTCGTCCCACGGGCACGCGCGTTCCGTCCCACGGGCACGCGCGTTCTCCATATATGGGCATAAAATGAATGCCCCCATATATGGCCACGGCACGGAGTGCAGTGCCGGGTCTCGACCCGACCCGACGCGCGGTTTTCCCAAACCGGCGCGAAACGTTCGGAATCTCCTTATGCGGGGTTGATTGTTGACATCAGGCTGTTTCTGAGGAAATCGGCGAAAGCTCTGACTCATTGTGACATCACTTCATAAAAGGCTCTGACATCACGTACGCCACATGAGTCAACAAAAAATCTCTGTGAGTGTGTATGTATGTAGGTAATCCACGTATCTCGAGAACCGTTCGTCCCACGGGCACGCGCGTTCTCCATATGGGCATAAAATGAATGCCCCCATATGAGAACCGTTCGTCCCACGGGCACGCGCGTTCCGTCCCACGGGCACGCGCGTTCTCCATATATGGGCATAAAATGAATGCCCCCATATATGGGCATAAAATGGATAAAGGGACACAGACAGACAGATTCAGAGATCTCCGAGAACCGTTCGTCCCACGGGCACGCGCGTTCCGTCCCACGGGCACGCGCGTTCTCCATATATGGGCATAAAATGAATGCCCCCATATATGGGCATAAAATGGATAAAGGGACACAGACAGACAGATTCAGAGATCTCCATATATGGGCGTGAAATGGACGCAAATAGACAGATATCTCCATATATGGGCATATATGGGCAGACGTACGCCACATGAGTCAACAAAAAATCTCTGTGAGTGTGTATGTATGTAGGTAATCCGCGTATCTCGAGAACCGTTCGTCCCACGGGCACGCGCGTTCTCCATATATGGGCATAAAATGAATGCCCCCATATGAGAACCGTTCGTCCCACGGGCACGCGCGTTCTCCATATATGGGCATAAAATGAATGCCCCCATATATGGGCATAAAATGGATAAAGGGACACAGACAGACAGATTCAGAGATCTCATACGGCATAAAGGGACACAGACAGACACACAGACAGACGGATACAGAGATCTCCATAAATGGGCATAAAATGGACGCAAATGGCATATATGGGCATAAAATTTACGCAGAATCACAAAGATCTCCATATACGGGCATAAAGGGACACAGACAGACAGATTCAGAGATCTCCATATATGGGCGTGAAATGGACGCAAATAGACTGATATCTCCATATATGGGCATATATGGGCATAAAATGGACCCAGAACTATATCTGCAGTGATCTCCATATATGGACATAAAATGGACGCTGACAGACAGACAGATAACAGATATCTCCATATATGGGCATAAATGGACACAGGCAAACAGATGGTCAAAACGGGTCCTATGACAACAGGTATAATGGGGTTTGCATTAAAGGGCGGGGCATTCATTCCCTATTTACGTTGTTCCGAGTTGGCCAGGTCGGGCGGCCCAGCTTCTAGTAATAATAATAGCCTAATAACCAGTAAGACTCCCTAATCGGGAGATAAGCGACCGTTGGTCGCTTATCTCCACAAATAGGCCAAAAGTTTGTTTTACCAATTATCAAGACATACGGGCAGTTGACAGTTTGCCATGGTTACTCATTGAAGTTGAATCTCCATATATGGAGATAACCTACGCATCACACTAAGTCTGACCTCACCAGCCCATATTTGGGCATGAGCAACTTATGTCTCCATATATGGAGATATGATGACATCACACAGTCCTCAGCCGATGATGTGGCGTGATGTCATACAATACACAAACGAGCCCTACAGTATAAAGGGGCAATTCTTGCCAGGAAAGAAGCATTTCTTCGACTCAGACCTTATCGCCAGGGTTGGCTTATAGCAGCTGTCGGTTAGCCTGGCGGGGCCCGACGTCATCTGCGTTCACTCACTCATTCCTTCCACAGTATAACGTCTGGACTTCCTCTGATTGGCAGCGAGTATACCGATTATTCTCTGATCGGGGCCAATCAGTGACTGCTTCCGCACTATGCTTCCGCACAACAAACGTAGTCTTCCTGACAACAAGTGAAAAGATTTCCCTGATTGGTCCATGTGTAGACGGTGACGTAGATGCATGCTGCAGGCTGCAGCATTTTCAAAACAACAATGGCTGCCCTCGCGATGCAAAAAGTGTAACAGTTAACGCTCTAACCATAAAACAACCAATAAGTGCAGTTATTTCAGAGTTGGAATCAATTACAACAATTAAAAAGCAACACGGAGGATGCGCTAGTGGAGTTTATCGGCCGAAAAGACGTGTTTGTTTGCCGTTCTTCCGACTGGCTGAGAGATGGTGATTGGTTAGAGGAGTCTGTCTGTCAAGGCAAGTACTCCCGCCCACTTTTCAAGCTGCCAATAGGCCAAAGACCAAACGTTATACTGTGGAAGGAATGAACACAGATAACGTCGGGCCCCGCCAGGCTAGCTGTCGGTAGGACCATATATGGATTCTGTTAGTGTGGATCTCCTAACAGGGCATCGTCTGGGATACAATCCCTTTTATGCCCATATATGGAGATCCCTAACAGAATCCCTTTCATGCCCATATATGGAGATCCCTAACAGAATCCCTTTTAAGCCCATATATGGAGATCCCTAACAGCATCCCTTTTATGCCCATATATGGAGATCACTAACAGCTAACAGAATCCCTTTTATGCCCATATATGGAGATCCCTAACAGAATCCCTTTTATGCCCATATATGGAGATCCCTAACAGAATCCCTTTTATGCCCATATATGGAGATCCCTAACAGAATCCCTTTTATGCCCATATATGGAGATCCCTAACAGAATCCCTTTTATGCCCATATATGGAGATCCCTAACAGAATCCCTTGTATGCCCATATATTATGGAGAAATCCCTGCTCTGAGTATCTGACATCAGTGTGATGTCACCTGTTTATGCCCATATATGGAGATCCCTGCTCTGCGTATCTGGTTGCTATGGTAAACAGTTGGTTGCTAGGGTAAAAAAACATGGTTGCTATGGTAAACAGTTTGTTGCTAGGGTAAAACCATGGTTGCTAAGGTGGTTGCTAACGTACACTAACAGACCAGCAACAACAGACTGTTGCCACAGCAACGTACACAAAGGTTTGTGTACACATGTGGTGTGATGTCATACTGATGCGGAGATATGAGCAGGGCAAAGGTGTGACGTGTGACGTGTGACGGACGGACGGACGGACGGACGGACGGACGGACGGACGGCCGGCCGGTGGAGGTTTTCATAGTAAACTGCTCCCTGACGGTCGCAATAACAAGTGCACTACAACTTTTACACAACCTACCCATGACGATCCTATTACTGTATGTATTGAGATAGATTGTAGTAGGCTACAACAGTTATCATCAAAATAAACCATATCAAAATAACAACTTTTCTAGTGTTATTTCTTATCCTGGTAAACATCATGGGTCTGTCTGACAGACAGCGTTCCTTGTTCAGCCACGTCAGATATATTTTCTCTTTAAACAAAACTGTTTGCTCAATCTCATTGTAGGCTATATCCTATAATATATTCAATAGATATATTTGTATGACAGATTTACTGGCCTCAACCTCACGTGTATTAGCCTAGACACCTCAGTCAACTCTGCCACTTTACGCACATCATCTGAGAGAGAATTGTGGTCAAGCGAGGATCACTTTGTATTGAGAGAGAGAGGTGCGCTTTCTCTAATTATCCAACAGAAGAGAGAGAGAGAGAGAAATGGTCAAGCCTATAATATATTCAATAGAAATATATTTGTTATGCCAAATTACAAAACCAAACCCGAGTGGCCCCGTAACGGTCTTGTCCAGTTCCGTCCCGTTCTGATTCTTTTTTTTTTTTTTTTTCCTGAAATCCGTTTATTTCCGAGGTTCAGAGAGACCCGAGCATTTAGCTTATTCTATTAAAAGTCCATGCGTGCCTCTGCCTTTCATGTGGTGAGGTCTACTCAATCTAACATACTGTCTGCAGCTGTGTGAACTGATTGACAGGCACTGTCAGAAGTCAGAGCGGTGTAAACTTTATCATGTAATGTAGACTTATTATTGTCCAATGCTGCTGGTTGGTTGCCTAGGAATCTATAATATTAACATTGAAACAAAAGCCAGGGAGAAAGGAAAGCTTTTAGGCTATTTTCTATCTAAAGAGGTAAGTCATTTTCCGTTTGTTTGTAATAGTTGTAGGCTAGAAAGAGAGAGAGAGAGAAAGAGAGAGAGAAATGGTCGAGTGAGCTTCACTTTGTATTGTGAGTCAATGGTGTTGCATTGCCGATTAAAATATAATCTCTTTAGGCCTAAGCCTATTTATTAAACCACAATCGAATGTTGTTTACTTGCATAATGGGGACACTTTTTTTTAAATTGTAGGCTATTTTATATTTAGTCAATGGAAAAAGTTTCAACATCTGACATTTGTCATTTTTCTTTCTCCAGTCGCCATGTTGCTCCGTTTTTGTCTTTGGTTAATTTAATTAATTGTTTTGTATTATATAGCCTACCTGCTGAGGCCATCTGTTATTTGATTGATTGAATACTTTAGTCAGTACACATGTACACAAATGTACTCAGCCAGCCTACACACCACCTCACCGACAAGAAGCAACTACAGCTATTTTTTATTTTTTTTTGACTGGTCCCCCTCAGCAATGGCGCTGGTTTTGTAGGCCGATAACTCCAAATCGGCCTACAAAACGTCATACGCACGTTCCCCATATCTGCTGCGGAGGTGCAAAGTTTATCAAACTTTCAAAGGGTGTACGTTGTTTAAGTCAAAGGAGCATTGTTTTCATATCATAATATGAACTTTAGTTTAGTCAAAAGCTTGTACAATCCAAACTGGTCCACACGTGAGTTGTTCTGGGTTCTGTTTACATTATGCTGAAGATAGGCTGTGTCAAGTAGCCAAAAACTAACAAAGCAGAAGCACTTCCTCCCAAGCGGTGGATTTCAAAATAAGATAGTTAAACTCCCATAATATGATTAGGCAACGGTTTTATTTTCAAGTCTACTTACAGGAAGTAATGGACTTAATTAGAATTACATGACACGGACCAGTTTGACTGACGAGCATAGAAGGACACTTGGTGCGCATTATAGACCGAACGAGACCGCCTCAACCTGCCCCGCCAATAAAGTGTACATTTCTTGGCCCAGCTCAACCCGGCCTGCGGGCTGACCGCGGGGGACCGCGGTTGCGGGCCGCACCGCGCATCACTAACACACACACACACACACACACACACACACACACACACACACACACACACACACACACACACACACACCACACACAGATCACAGGAAACCCAAATTGCTATCCCCACAAACCAATAATACTCCCTCATCAGATTGTGTGAACGTTCATACTGCAAATCCTCCATCTAATGATCATTTGTTTGCCTCACACATCTCACTGCCTTTGGTGTATGACAGCCAGTTAGAATGGCCTTGCAGCACTCAACTAGGTCGTTCATATTATGAGGAGACAGTGTAATATGTAACGTCGCTGTAGGGCTGAAACATGCCCTACTCGATCACACCACAGCATCGCACAAAAGTAGCTTGTAGATCTGCTACTTTTGCCATTTTTGAGTTTTCTTTTAATCCTGAAGACCATAAGCAGATAACAAAACAAATCTTTTAGATTCAAAGCAATGAGCTTGAGAAAGGTTTAAAATGAAATAATGTGTTTCGAAGCCAAGTACTGTATATAGTGCTCAATATCCCTGTAAATTATTTGATCACCAGCTCAGCATCCTAACAAGAGATAACACAGTATCTAATGTAATCACATTACTTTACTGAATAAATGATAAGTGAATATAGAAATAAGTGTATGAATATTAAAAGCGTTTACACAGCACATGTGTGTGTGGCACCAAGCCATATCCATAACAACCCTCTTCACATCAATGAAAGTACATATCACTATGTTCTACGTCTAATCATTAACTCTCCCCTGAAGTTATATGTATCACATACTGTACATTACATATTATTATTGGAGCTTTCATGATTAGTTTATTAATTCAGCAAACTAATTCATGGAATTGATGCAGTAAAATGTTTCATGTATTTAGCGCATGCGCAGAATGCCCTGGTCCATACATCCACTCACTCTGCACTAGTCGTTGTTCATCTGTTATCTGATAGCTGGTAGATCCAAGGAGATTGATTGAAATTATTATTATTATGAATTATTACAAGAGAAAAACAGCTAAATAATAAAGAAGCAGTCAGCTTCTTACATTCATCAAATGCGACGGTAGTTTGCCTAAACTACTGGTGACTGGCTAAAAGATAAATAGCTAAGAGGATCGCTTTTAATTGTGTAGGATATAAAGTGTAGTTTAAAGTTTAGATTTTTCTATTTATGTTAATCCTACATTTGGATTTGTCGTAATAAACAAATTTATATCCATTCTCATTTATCTTCCTGTTTCCACAAATACATATAGAGGAAATAGAAATATTTCAGGCATAGTTACACATGGTGATTTATCATGATTAATTCATAATGTCATGATTTGAACAGCCCTAATTATTACAATTATTATATTTTGGTTGCCATTGGATATGCCTTCCCTAGCTCTGGTAGCGTGAAGATTTGTTTATCACATAACCATTAGCTTTAAGTTAATACAGCTTAACATTACTGTTTCTAGTAAATGCTAAGATTGAGTGAGAACATAGTTCACCATTGAGTGGGAAAAAAGCATGTGTGTGGCTGGAATATTATGTATGCGATAAGGTCTTGCTGCGTGGTCATTATGGCGTATATGGACACGACGGGCTGATAATTCTGGAATTATCAGCCTGAAGTGTCCATATACGCCATATTTATTACCCGGCTAATAAATACAATTAATAATTTGACTCAAAACTAAAAACAAAATGAAGTATTTCCTTGTTTACAGACGGCTGAAAGTGTTCCACAAGTGTTGCGCTCGCGGGTCGCCTTGGAAAACAAGGAAGTGCTGATCAAATAAATCAATTTTCTGTTACTATGTCGTCTATTTCTCGCCTCAAATGTTTTCAAAAACATTCTTGAGAGCAACGTTTAGTTGTAAATGATGCTGTGTGTTTGTTTAGATGGCTCACATGTTGGATACGGTACTAAATTCAACCAGTGCATCCTGACTGCAGCAAGTGCTCTGAGCCGTTGATGAGCAGCGGTGAATTATATAGCGGAGCGGTCATTATACGCCTATAATTCACCGCTGATTTCAGCGCTCGACCAATCAGAATCAAGCATTCAACCAAGCCGGGTAATAAAACAAATGTGATACACCTTCAAGCAGTTTCCACAACAGGCAGACACCATAGGTTCTTTGTTCACGAGGAGCAACTCATGTATAAAACACAACATACACAAATCATACTGTAATACAACACCTGAGCATGTATTTGAGGGGTGTGGTTTCTGTTCCAAGGTGTCAGAGAACAGTACCTTTTGAAGAGGTTTAATTGGCCGTGACTGAAACTGGGTGGGTGGAGAGGTTTATGTTTCATGATTATAATATAATATAATATATTAAAATATTTCCTTGCAAAGCTAAGCTGGAGTGTTTTAGAAGTGAAACATGTCTGTTAATTATAAATACTACATATATATATATATCAGTGGCGAATTTTCAGGACCTTCAGGGTATTCAGAGAAGACCCAGGGATCCTCAGAAGAAAGAAAATAATATTTTTATTTTTAAATAAAAAATATATTTTTATTTTTTATTATTTTTATTAAAATAATTACAATTATTTGTGTTGGTAATCTGTTAAACTGCACTGTTTCGCTCGCTATACTCGTTGTAGTTGTTTCTTCCCCAAGTTCTGTGCATAGGGAGTGCTTGTGTGCTGGGAAAAATAACAGCCAATGAGAGATTTTTTCTACTGAGTCTCTGCGCAGATTACTCTCACTCGCAGTACTTCTAGAATTCCCTGAGCCAGTTCCCCATAATACAAGCCTTGGTGTGGATTGACAGTTTGATCAACCAATCATATTTTGAGGGCTCTGGTCAAGGGTATACGGAACACCCACGTTCAACCACCAATCAAAATGAGTCAAGTGACTACTGGCCAATCACAACACGGCTTTTCCGGGACTTGGAGTGGAACAACAAGCATGTTTCACACTCACTATGCACAACACGTGAAACTTGTAAAGTAAACAGACGCGACATGGCTGCAGCTGGAGTGAACGCTGTGGA
The DNA here is from genome assembly GCF_963921795.1 of Nannobrachium achirus. Taxonomy (NCBI): domain Eukaryota; kingdom Metazoa; phylum Chordata; class Actinopteri; order Myctophiformes; family Myctophidae; genus Nannobrachium; species Nannobrachium achirus. The sequence goes on from NC_137817.1 coordinate 11,659,285, forward strand.
TTTATTATTATCGTTGCCTTTTTCAAGAAGACTGTTTTATGAAAAGATGGACAGAACTTAAAAGGAATGATAGCTTTATGAACCCATCTTTGAGAAATTCACCCAAAAGGACAGGAGGATGTTTTTCTTTTCTTCAAGTGAACAACTTCATTGGTGAGAGAAACTGAATTAATTTATATTGCTGGATATGCCGCTGTGCATTTAATTTCCATTGATTGATCATTGAAGAATGTATTAGAAGTTTGCAATTGGAAAAGGTACAGTTTCATGACAGTACAAATCACTGGTCAGCTAAAAGGAGATCCTAGTAAACCTTACAGCTTATTTACACAGGAACCACTTTATGTATCTCATATAACATTGAAAGACAGATTGATACACTTAGGCCTGTTTTTGTCTATTTAATGTGGGTCTTTCTTGACGTGGTCTTTCTTTGCATTGATAGCTGGTGTTGTTACATGATGGTGGACAGTCCGTTTTGCTTTGTAAAGCGCGCTATGTTAAATGGACGTTTCGATTGGTTGCGCTGGTTGTGTCTTGTGTGGCTCTGTCTGTCAGCAGCGCACATCTATTTAATCCTTATATTGGCATTGGTTTGGAAGTCTTGGTTTGGAGTATGTGTGTAGTGCTAATTAGGTTAAGCCTACCCAGCGTGCTTGCCTTGTACACAGTCTGCTGTTCATTGTTAACCAGTTTTGTAAAAGAAAAAGAAGAATGAAAAAGGCATACAATTTGCGCGCATGTGCACGCGCGGGGGGGGGGGGGGGGGGGGGGCGGTGGTGCGTCCCCGAAGGTCCGGTCCCTTGGGGCACGCATCGCCACTGATATATATATATATATATGCATATATATATATATATATATATATATATATATATATATATATAGTACACACACACGTTTTACATTGTATCATGGCTGTCCGGCAGAAACACAGTTAACTCAATTTCTTCAGGTTTTAGATTTTTATTTTTTTATATAAATCAGTGCTAATGATTGAACACCTGTGTGTTGGTAAAAGAAAATGTTGAACCAATGAAAAATATTAAAAGCGCTTCTGACAAAACCAGCCAACTCCATTGGATCCACAAACTGTCTGCCAAACCTGCTAACTCCTCCAGAATGGGTGGAGTTAGCAGGTATGACACTTGTTTTGTATCTCTGTTTTGGTATTTATGCTTTGTTTTCCCTGCGTAATGTAATGTAATGTACTCAATTGTCTGCTTGTTTTTATGTTTTTTTGTGGGGACTGCGGATGTAAATTAGCATCTTTTGCTAAATCCAGCGTATTTACATTACTTTGATTGTATTGTTCATTATTATGCGCTGTCTAAATAAACAACGAAACTAAAGTAAATGTAAAAAAAGCATACATAAAAAACATGTTTCTGGGCTGTTTCATTGGTTTGGTGTCTAATTCCCCTATAGATGCAACATTTGCAAATGCTCAGATAAATCATGTCTAGCAATGTGAGTGCAATATTTGGCCAAATGATTGCAGTGGGTATTTGTAAGATTGTGTTAATTAAAATAAATGATAATCTGACATATGATAATAAGACTTCATGTCGTAAGACAAATAGCTGATCCCACCCAGAGATAGGTGACCTTCATGTGTCAATGCAGTTTAAAATCCTGTCTGGAATGACAGAGGCTAATTTGTCACATAATAATGAACGATGAAACGATTAACAGGCTCCTTTATTGACTCCTTGTAGTCTTGTGACCTATTGTCACATTGCTAGCAGACAAAATGAGGAGAGAGAGAGTGTGTGTGTGTGTGTGTGTGTGTGTGTGTGTGTGTGTGTGTGTGTGTGTGCGCGTGCGTGCGTGCGTGCGTGCGTCCGTGCGTGTGTCCGTGCGTGCTTGTGTGTTATTATGTGACTGCACATATTTGTACTGTACAGTATGTGTGTGATAAGAGATTAGTATGTATGCTGTATGATGTGTAGTGCATGTATTATGTATACAGTATGGGTTTTGTGTGTGTGTGTGTGTGTGTGTGTGTGTGTGTGTGTGTGTGTGGGACCACAATGGAAATAAGCCTTCCAGGTTTTTTGTGTTATCCTTTTAGCACCATTGTATAATCGTAACTGTATTATTTTCAAACTGTTAATAAAATATTCAATCATACAATGTATGTGTGTGTGCGTGCGTGCGAGCCTATACGTGTGTGTGTGTTCGCGCATGCCAACATGTGAGCGTATGCGTGCGTGCCTACGCGTGTGTGCGTGTGTGTCCTCAGTGGGAAGTGGCTGTGGGGATGAAGTGGATCAGAGGCGCTGATCCTGGGTTCTGAGAACAGTCAAACAGAAGCTAATGAGCCCTGCAGGAGAGATCAGACATACACCACCTCGCAGCAAGGAGGCCAGAACACACACTCAGACATACACACACTCACATACACGCTCACATGCATGCACCCATGCACGCACACACACTCACGCTCACATGCATGAACGCACGCACGCCCGCACACGCAGTGGTGGAAAAAGTGCTCACATGTTTTATTCAAGTAAAAGTATCAATACTGCAATATAGGAATACTCTGTTACAAGTTAAAGTCCTGAATTCAAAATGTACTTGAGTCAAAGTATTTGCGACGCGTTGTGAGGTTGTAGATCTGCTATTTTCAAATAGCCAAGGAATAGAATAAGGCCATAAAGTGGTTTATGTATGTTTTATAATATTATAATTTATATCTGCAAAGTAACTAGTAACTCAAGTTTTCAAATAAATGTAGTGGAGTAAAAGTACAACATTTGGATCCAGGATGTAGTGGAGTAGAAGTCAAAGAATTGGAAATAGTAAAGTACAAATACCTAAAATTCCCACTTGCTGACACACACGCACACACACACACACACACACACACACACACACACACACACACACACACACACACACACACACATCAACTAACACAAAAAGAACATTTCTCACACACATTCTCACCCCTCCCTTCTCACCCACACATTTATTTCATACTTCTTTCCTTACATCGTTCTCCCAGTCTTCCCATCCTCCTCCCTCTCCATCACATGCACAGCCATGCATACTGTTGTATCTGGAAAATTACATGAAGCACCCTATATCTACATATAAAAGGTTAAAAAGGTTACACTTCCCATGTTCACGCATGGCCTCACACATTTACTCCGACTAATCACTCATTCAAGCCCCCCGGGGGCCCCAACATGTGTCCTCCTCGTGTATCCATCATCCCGTCTCTCATCCCTCTCTCTTCACACCCTGTCTTCTCTCCCTCCTCCTCCTGCCCTTCCTCCTCCACCATCTTGTCCTGGTTTTCTCCCTCGGTCCGTATTTTCTTTCCTCCATCGGTTTCTGCAAATCTCCCTTTGCTCTTTCCTCATGGTCCTCCACTCTCTCCACCCCTCCCCCACTCTCCCTCAGGGGCGTCACAAGCGGGGGGGGGGGGGGGTAGTGGGACTGAGTTACTAGGGCCCAAGGTGGAGGGGCCTTAATTATATTATACTTTAGCTATTGAAAAATAGCAGATATACAAGCTCACAGCGCGGCACCGAGTGCCGCGCTGCAAGCTTGTAGATCTACTATTTTAGAAAAGTCGTGAAAATGTGTGCAAATCTTTGAATGTATGTATTTTTTAAGCGAACATTTGTAACTCAAATGTTGCTTCTTGGGGGGTCCCTGGAACTAAATATTTTGAGATGGGGGTCCGTGGCCAAATACATATCATGTTGGGGGTCCTTCACATGAAAACGATTGAGCACCACTGACATTGAAACATAGGTTTTTCAAAAAACCTTGGAAGGATTCAAAGACTTTTTTCAAGATTTATTTTCAAGATTTTTCAAAAATAGCAGATCTACAAGCTTGCAGCGCGGCACTCGGTGCCACGCTGTGAGCTTGTATATCTGCTATTTTTAAATAGTTAAAGCACAAAATAATGCGTAATAATGCGTTCCCAGTCTAAATGGGTATGAAGAACATTCATGGGAGGCCCGCAGTGAGTGAATCCTTGTACCCAGGGACCAGATTTTGTTGCGACACTCCTGCTCTCCCTCATGGATCCCTCTCTCTCCATCCCTCCCTTGCTCTCTCTCTCTCTCTCTCTCTCTCTCTCTCTCTCCCTCTCTCTCTCTCTCCCTCAGGGCCTCCTCCCTCCACTCACCCCACTGTGTATATAGTCTCTATACATGGTCCAGTGCTGATAAGGCAGCGCTCCGCTGGCCAACAAGCTTTGGGCACAGTCAGCGCAATTACAGCGTCAACAAATGGACTGATACAATTATACAGATACTGTAGTAGGATGGACATGAGGGCAGGGAGAGAGATGGACGAGCAGATGGCTGGGAGGACAAATGAACGAGTGGGAACCAGAGGATGGATTGATGGCCATTGCAGTCAACATGAAATGAGACATGAAGAATGAGAGCCTAAAAGGAAAGTGGAGCCATAAGGCGCAGAGGGAAAGGCTTGGTTATACTTTGTTGTGCACGGCGTCGGCGTACACAAATGCACACACCACACACACATTATGGGCTTAATATTGATGACATCAGGGATCTCCATGTATGGGCATGAAAGGGAGTCTGTTAGAGTGGTTCCCATCACAACATACAATCCCTTTTATGCCTATACATGGAGATCCCTATCTGAACCAGCCACACAGATATGGGCCATGTCTTGGCCATCTGGCCGGTGATGTATATCGATGACATCAGGGATCTTCATATATTGCCATAAAAGGGATTCTGGGGAATACCCAAATATGGACTTTTACATAGGTGATGTCACCTGTGATGTCACAGTGATGTGTCAAGGGAACCACAGTGTCAGGCGTGACCTTCAGAGATACACGGATACGTGGACAAGATGTGCCGGATGTGTCATCACAGTGACATCAGAGCATGATGTCAGAGCAGCAAACCCATAGACCGTAAAAATGTGTGTACACACACACAAACACAAACAGACAGACACACACACACACACACAGAGACAAGCTGTGACATTTCTCATAGTAAACTGCGACTTTCGGTGGCAAAAACATAAAACTTATTCAAAAGATTGTCTTCCTCCATCTTGGATGATAATCTGTATATAATACACTTGCAGTGCATTTCAAATGTGTGTGTGTGCGTGTGTGTGTGTGTGTGTGTGTGTGTGTGCGTGCGCGCGTGTGGCCTATAACTTGATGATCCCCTCCTTCGTCTTTCCCACTTGCTGACGCCACAGACAAGCACAGTTAAATCTCTCAAACTAATTGATTTTCTTCGCATTACTTTACCACTCGCTAAATAAAAATCATCTAGTGTCTCGCTGGCGTTCAGCCACAGTCTGAGATTGGGCCATGAATCCTGTTCAACCTCTCCACGCTGCGGGGATCGGCCCTGGCAGCAAGGGCGTCACAAGGGGGGGGAAAGTGGGACTGAGTTACTAGGGCCCAAGAGGTGGAGGGGCCTTAATTATTTAGCTATTGAAAAATAGCAGATATACAAGCTCACAGCGCGGCACCGAGTGCCGCGCTGCAAGCTTGTAGATCTGCTATTTTTGAAAAGTTGTGAAAATGTGTGCAAATCTTTGAATATATGTATTTTTTAAAGCAAATATTTGTAACTCAAATTTTGCTTCTGGGGGGGGTCCCTGGATCTAAATATTTTGAGATGGGGGTCCTTGGCCAAATACTTATCATTTTGAAGAAGACGTTTGAGCACCATTGAGATAGAAACATAGGTTTTTCCAAAAACCTTAGAAGGATTTGGAATATTCAAAGACTTTCACGATTTTTCAAAAGTGCTACGCTGTGAGCTTGTATATCTGCTATTTTTCAATCGTTAAAGCACTGGGGCCCCACAGTGAATCCTATACCCAGGGCCCAGAATTTGGTGTGACACCCCTGGCCCTGGCAGACTTGGGGGCATTAAAAAAAGTCTGAGCGGCAAAATGTCGACATTACAGTTTTTTTCTGCAAGGCAAAGTGAATAAGGTCCAAATCTGCACTTGAATAGAGTTAATCAGCATCTGGGGGTGAAGTAGGGATGATGCAAAGTGGTGCAGAAGGACGAGAGTGAGAGGAGGACATGGATGGATCAAGATAGCAAAGATGGAAAACAATGACTATATCGTATTGTAAGTGAAAGGATTAAACAATTATTCAAAACAAGATAGTTTCTTGTTTTTTGTTCTTTCTTCCTACCACTGTGACGAAGGCCTTTGACTGAAATTATTATAAAATAAAATGATGCATGAAGCAAGCCGCAGTGTCGCAATGCTTGCCTCTACAGTTGATTCTAGCCTGGTCTAGGTTTGTTTTTACTCTTCGCACCTGCAAGAAACTTAAAGTTATACTATGTAACATTTTTAATAAAACAAATCTTAAAATTGTCCTAACTATTAAATCGCTAAAGTTTTAGAACACCCACTTCACCCATTTCAGCATTTCAGCCCCAAAAGCTTTTTCTTTATATGTTTTCTACTGAGCCGTGGAGCCGTGAGGGGGGTTGCATTTCCCGGCAAAATTACGTCATCTGCATCATTCCGTATACGTGTCTCCCAGACCAATCACAGCGCGTCTTGCTGACTTCTCAGGAAGTAGCTTGCCTCAACATAACAACAGCATTTACTCTGATGAAGGAGTCCGTATCTCCGGAATGCCTGGACGCACGGGAACCAGGGACCCCTCTAAAGATGCATCTCGGTGAGGTGCAGGCGGACGCGGTGGTATGAGGCCCAGTCCATGGCAAAAAACGGCAGAAAAAAGCAGACGCGACTGCGGTTTGCTATACCGCTACTGACCACTAGTTGAGCAACTTACACAGTATAGCTTTAAAGGTGTGCATCTATCTACTGTATAACACTCTAAATTAGATTGATGTCAACGTTGCTTTATTAGAGAGGTAAAGCACAAGAAAACATAATATAGCAGGAACAGCGTGACATGTTACAAGGTAAAGCTCAAGTTACTACATTGTGCAAGCTGTGTATCCCTGTTACTACATTGTGCAAGCTGTGTATCCCTGTTTATTCAGGCAATTCACCATAATGGGCTTGGGAAATACTTATATACATTTATATAGTATGATGAGGTGCATTTACCTCCTCACACCTGGGAGCTGCACAGGCAAACAACAACCTTGAACCGTTTTCATCTGAGCAGCAACTCTAGAGGGAGTAAACTTGCTCAAGGGCACCTCTACGAGTGGCTAATGAGAGAGAACACGTTCCCCATGGTAGCAGTGTAGGTTGGAAAGACCCCTGTCTAACTAAAGAGTCAAAGATTTGTAAGATTTTAGATTTGTAAGATTTTATTGAAGGAAAGCCCCATTGAGATGCAGCATCTCATTTTCAAGAGGGACCCAATTGAACCTGACATACAAAAACATGAACAGCAGGCATACATACATATAGACATACATACATACATACATACATACATACAGGACAGGGATACAGAAACATACTTACACAGATAGCTTGCTCACCCTCACCCACCCCCTCCCCAACACCCACCACTTCAGCTGATGCGCAAGTAAGAGGCACAGTACAAATACATAAACAATGATTATACTTACAGGTACGGTCAAATTAAAAACACATACAAGTTGTTTCAAGATGAGAGTATAGGGAAGTCTTGAAGTGACCAAGTGATGAAATAGATCTTAGAGATAGAGGAAGATTATTCCAATCAGATGGAGCTTTATGGCTAAAAGACCTTCGTCCAACCACCTTAGTTATTGTTGGTACATCAAAGTAAGGATAACGCAGGTGCCTAAGTGGATATGATGAAGTAGGTCCTTCCCAGAGCTGATGTGTGTTAATTCACATCTGCTTTTTGAAGTGTCCTTCAGCAGTATGCATGACTAACATATGCACTCATTGACTGAAATGGTTTGATATTACCAACGGTATAGAGGGTATGCGTGTGACATCATCATCATACCTGGAAGTTATGCGGGAACGCCTACTGAGTAGCGAAAAACTACTTTCTGGCCTTGAGAGCCCATCCAAACAGAAAAGTCCCATGTGATTGCATTAAACGACGTTAAATGGCGTTAAACTCACTTTGCCCCTCACTTTGCCACACGATTTGCCATTCTCTTTATGCATGCGCATACCCTCTATTTACTTTCTCCAGTCTGATTTAGCCTGCCAGTCTGGGTAATGGAACCATGCAGTCACAGTTTCCTTACGCAAAAAGCAGACTTAATGGCACAGCTGAGTACACTACTACACTATTAACGTAATGAAACACGGAACTTGGATATCAACTTCATTATACTAACTACATGCCATCTCTCACATGCAAGCACTCATACTGTACACGCATGCATACTTTATAGGAACAAAATGATAATTATTTGCACATGCACACACTTCCGCATGCACACATACATATACATAAAATGCATATGACTCATAAACATGAACCCTTTTCAACATTACTAATTACTATTTTATGAGACACAATCATGGATCTACCATGTAAAATAAATAAAATGTGTGATTATAAGAACTCAATAGGCTTACCTACAGAATTGTAAAAGCATCTCTAAGATTCAGTCCCCGAGAATCCCTGGTAATATTTGCCTCAGCTACTGTAACTGAAAAAGCAGTTACAGTAGCTGAGGCAAATATTACCAGGTGACATACTACAGTGTTCCTGACCTTTGACCACCAACCTGCATCATACAGTATGTCAGATACTGGGCGACAGTGGCTCAGGGGTAGAGTGGCCGATAGAGCGGCCAAATGGCAACCGTGAGGTTCCCAGTTCAATCCTGGGTTTCCCCAGAGTTAGTGACAAAGTGTCCTTGAGCAATGACTCGGAACCCCTAACTGCTAAAAAGTGCTAAATGCACAATTGACCATTTATAGTGAGTTAGAGATGTATGAAGTGTTGTGTGATTTGATGTAGTTTCAGAGATGGTGCCACTCACCTCCTTCTTCAGTTGAGGCCAGGTCATTGGACGGGGTCAATGGCTGGTACAGCTGATGAATCTGCTGGGCCTGAAACAGGGACATTTCATTCAGCATCAGTAAACATTTAGTAGGTTGATAAAAGTATTCTAAAGAAAAATATAAAACTAACTCACAGAATATGAAATAGTCTAGCTAGCCTAAATGTTTCAGGGTCAATAATTAACTAAGTAGACAAAATGTGTATACAGTTGCTTTCTCTCTACTCTTTCCTTTAGGTTTGAAACCCTAATTGTGGCTGAACTAGAAAGTGAATGCAGTAAAGTCAAGGATTACACACTAGAGGATCGGAGGAAGTAATAGGCCTACAGCAGTGCATCATACTTTTGGTCGTTAAAAAGAAAAATGAATGCCCCTCAAAATGAAGAGAGAGGGAATTTGATTTTGGATATATTTTCAAGAATGAAGAATGACGTTTTTTATTTGTCACTCACTCATACAGGTGAAGCAGCGAAATGTTGTGTTAGGTTGTTCTGTTCTGTTAAGTATGTGCTAACACAACTCAACAAGGACCATCGACTCTCTCCTGATCTATGACCGTCTGGAGTTATTGTAAATCAAGGCTTCTGTGGGCTGTTTGGTGGAATTTGGCCAACGGTGCGCCTCGCAGGTCCGCACTCCGTATGTTACGTTTGTGACGTCCGCCATCGGTTGACCATCTAGAATCTAGATTCTAATCAATTTTAACCCATTAAGGCCTTAAGCCTGATTTGAAAAAAGCCATAAAGACCTATGTCCGATTTGAAAATTACCAACTGTTTTTCTGGAAAACATACCTGGCCTGAGGGGGTAATACACTTTAATGAGTACAGTACCTGTCCATAGGAGTAGAAACTTCAGCCTTAATTATATCAATTACACAACCCATGAAGCCTTGAATTCATGGAGTTTTTTTGTTCCTAAGCCAATAATTGATGATAATAAATGATGACCGGAAATGACAGGTGTAGTCTATCCAATGGAGACTCAAAGAGTCTCCTACTGAGCAGCCCCCCGGTCATCAAATTATTGGCTTAGGAATGTGACAATAACAAAACAACCTACATAGTCCAGGCGTTTCGGGCAGTATTTTGAAGTAATCGTGCACTTTATGAAAGAAGCATGGAATTTGGCACACAGTTAGAACATGCCATATGGAACATTTGTGGCTATAGGGGCATCGCAGATTTGTCTTGGGAAACTTGTGGGAGCCATTAAAGTTGGGCTCTCATAGACTTTACTATAGAGTAAAATAATACAAAAAATACATATGCTTTAAGTAGCATGTAAGGGGTCAAACTAGGTGTTTTTGGGGATTCTGAATCCAATGCAAACATTTGTTTTGCAGGAAAAACATTCCTTGGGCTAAAAACGGACCCCATAAAACTATGGTTTAGTGATGAGTCATCACTTTTCAAAGTTTTGTGGCGGCCGTTTCTCGGAAAGGAATGTTTTTCGTGCAAAACAAATGCTTGCATTGGATTCAGAATCCCGAATAACACCTAGTTTGACCCCTCACATGCTACTTAAAGCATATTTATTTTTTGTATTATTTGACTCTATAGTAAAGTCTATGAGAGCAACTTTGATTGGCTCCCACAAGTTTCCCAAGACAAATCTGCGATGCCCCTATAGCCAAAAATGTTCCATATGGCATGTTCTAACTGTGTGCCAAATTTCATGCTTCTTTCATAAAGTGCACGATGTTTGCCTGAAACGCTCGGACTAACATGAATTCAAGGCTACTTGGTGTGTGTAACTGATAGAAAATAAGTATTTTTGGGGGTGAACTATAGGATAGGATACCATGGATAGGACAGTAGACTGACAGGAAATGGGGGGAGAGACGGGGAGTGACATGCAGCAAAGGTCATCCGGATCGGGAATCGGACCGGCGCCGCCGCCAGGCATCCATGCCTACTGTATGTGGCAATGCCAAAGTGGTATGCGCCCGGACCTGTTGTAGGCCAGCGGGCGCCCGCCTTTTTTTTACTATTTTGAAAAATATTTTAAAATACTTCAATAACCGATCAACAAGCTCATAATCTACATTGACGTACTGTAGATCGGCTAGTTAAATTATTTTAAAATGTTTTTCAAAACAGTACAAAAAGAGGGATAAGGGGTAATAAGGCATGGACCAAAATATAGCTGGATGTTTCCACCAGACAGCAATGATTATGCATGCACACTCTGATCCATCGCTTCAGCACATCAGGCAAAAACAGTCAAGTAAAAAAAAAGTCCTGATTGATCCTCCAGTTAAAAGTTTAAAGCTAGCTATCAACTATTTGACAGGCTGCATGACATTTAAATAGCCTATAAAATGACGATGAATGTCACATTGACACATTTTCAAAGATAATGTGTCCTCCGGGAAATGTTTTAGAGATAATTTAAAAAGAGAAATATCAATGCAAGACTAAATTCACTCTATGAATAATTCAAAACAAACCCACTGCAGTCAGTCAGCAGAGCACCAGTCATAAAAGTCACTCATCAGAGCAGGATACTTTTATCTTCATTATACACAGTAGTACATGGGGGAAATTGTATTATTGCGACCATAGGTCGCAGTTAACTATGAAAACTGTCACATCTTGTCCGTATCTTGTCTGTAACGAGTCCGACTCAATGTCTATATTTGCTGACCTGTTGTGACATCACATCATTGTGACATCACATTGTGACATCACATTCCGTCCTTGTGCCTTGTATGCCCATATATGGAGATCCCTGATGTCGTCAATATTAAGCCCATAGCTTGGAAAGCCCATATATGGACATATTGTGTGACTCTCATGTGGTCTATAACATAAGACATCTAAGATGTCAGACGTCAGTCATATCCATGTTTGGGAAAATATTTCCCTTCGTCATGTGTGAATTTCACCCTTAGGCGTCTTACTGGTTTTATTTTATATTATAAAGCCCAGGAGATGAAAAGGACACTGATATTTGACAGATAGTAATTCTGATCAATCATTGGGCATCGAAATGCTGTTAGAGGATGTAACAAAAAAGATACTACCATTCCATAGTTGTTGTTTGTATTTCTTTTACTGTACTGGAAATTTGCCGGGGAAAATCATAATTCTTATCATAATTGCACCACAGCCGCAAAACATGGATACAGTATACAACAACACAAGTTTAAGCCTCTGCTCCAGTCCCTGCATTAAATCAACACAACAGTAAAAGATCTCCCCTCTAGTTATTACTTAAAAACAAAAACTATGTTAAAATACACATCTACAACAACATTAAAAACACATGCCATGAGCAATGTCTTTGATGAGCTAAGGCTCCCTCAACCGCCAATGCTCCACTACTCAATAACAGATTGCAGCTGGAATGAAAGAGGTTCTGTGGAGCACCTCATTAAGATGCGATTTTGGTCTTATTATAGCCGTCCTGCCTGGAGTTTTCAACACATTGGCTCTGCTCTCTTTTGTGAACATCCCTTATTTGCGTAACTACAATCTTTGAACCTGTTCTACTCCAGGATGTTATACCGCTACTCTGACATGTTCAGGCTGTGGTCGAACCATGTTCCTCCCTATTGTTTCTGTCTGTGGAAAACAATGCAGCCCCGTTATCAGGACCACTTGGCCATGTAATGCAGTTTCACCCTGTTCCTTTCCTATTAAAAAGATAGTTATTAGGCATGTTATAGGCGCCGTGTACAGCCTCTTCTCACCTCTGTACAATACAGTATGTAAATAGTTATGCAAATCTGAGCGGAGGTTAATCAAGTAGAAAATTGCCTGGTGGTGGCTAATTTCCAATTTGCCAAGTTCAGAGGGCCTCGTGCACATTATGTATTTTTGAGCGGTGGTCACACCGTCTCCATAGCGTGGCCGTGTGTGTATCCGTGTGTGTCTGTCTGTCTGTCTGTCTGTAGCCTGAGGTGTATGTAGCCTCAGTACCTCTGGGTGACCAGAGAGGTGCTGTTGAGTCTAGCTTACCCTGAGCATCAACTGCAACCAGTTGGGGCCTGAGTGAGCAAGTATGGCTCACACTCTCTCTCTCTCTCACGCACACGCACAAATCTATAAATAAAGTCAGAAAAAGCCCCTCACAAAAAATAAATAAATAATAATCATCATAGAAGCATTTACTTTTGTACTTTTAGTAATGTTACTTCATAAGAACACAAAAGTAAATGCTTTCATGTTCATACTGTATGTATAAACACATTGTTTGTGTGCTTGTGTTCTGTATGGGGATAAGCCAACACTGTTTCAAGACAACATTTCTAGGACTCTATGTGATGGCAGCAAAAAAACAAGGCAGGCGTACGCCAACAGCAGCAGGCTTGAGCCCTGTGAGAGAGTGCCCGCACTGAGCAAGTGCCCGCACTGAGCGGGTGCCAAGCTGAGCAAAGCGATGGCCGCAGGACTGCAGTCCTAAAACTCCTGCACAGCTGAAACTGCAGAAAATGCTGCTTGGAAGAGCATGGACTGACATTGGGTCAAACTGTATGAGGGCAGCCTCCAGGATGTGTTCTATTTTAATATGTGTATCTAAAGTGACCTTGTTAACTACCATTACATTCAGTACTATTCCAGATGTAATATTCCACCTCCAGCATACTCTTAACATAAATTAATGAACGATTTAGTTAAATACTGCTGATTCATAGCATTATTCTTGCTGAACTCAAAGAACAGCAAAGATAGTAGTGGAGAATGGAATGACTAGAACGAAAGAACTTAAGTGGGTGATGGTATAACCTTAAAGTTAGAGAATGTGACCAATTTTATTAATGGCTCCTCAAACTGAAACTCTAATGGCGGAACTAGTGGGTCAGGTGTCTCTGGCTCCTAGAATGTAAAAAGAATGGACGAAGGGAGCAGTGATGCTGATGATACCCATTTGTTTCTACGGATCTGTTTTTAAGCCTGTTTTTCAGCTAGTTCAAATCCACCATCTTGGAATTTCCGGTCCCGAAAACCAAACAAAAACGACTGTGATTGGCAGCGAAGGCGGGTCTTCAATCAGTAGAGCCAGTAGAAACCCTAGAAGCATACCCTACTTTATATATATATTCTTTCTTGAATTAATGGGAACATAATTTAAAAAACGCATATTATATTGAAAGACTTAAAACAAGAGAATGAATCAATGCATGAACTATTTATGCCTGTTTACTAAGGTAATAAAATAAAGTGTAAATTCCAGTCAAATAACCATTGTAATCAATGGTGAGGTAATTATTCTGCAGCCAGAAGGGGCTCAATAGCGACAGTGTGTTAATGGACTTCCTCATTGGCTTCATTTTCAAGACAGCATGGCTGCCACCTGCTCTGGCTTGGCTTGATGCTCCAACGAACACGACTGACAGTGTTTTCTCAAATAAGCTCAACCCTCAAAGCTCGGTATGCAACAGTGAAAGACTAGAGAGAGGCGGCATCATCTGGAGTGAATGTGTGTAGTTGTGTGTGTGGTGTGTGGGGTAATGGGCTGATTTCAAGCAGTCACACCTGGCCTGAATCCAAAGGAATTGGACTCAGTATGCACACCTGTTCTGCATCAATCAAATACAGGGGTGGGCAACTTTGATGATGGAGATCGAGGGCCACTATATTTCCACATTCACTCCAGAGGGCCACTATATTTCCACATTCACTCCAGAGGGCCACTATATTTCCACACTCACTCCAGAGGGCAACTATATTTCCACACTCACTCCAGAGGGCCAATATATTTCCACACTCACTCCAGAGGGCCACAGTGCATATTGTCAGGCAGAAACCTGTTATCTCTGTATTTTAACTGTTTTCGTACATTAATGCCCTACTTCGTCATTCTATGTCACACAAAAGTAGCAAAAGTATCTACAAGCTCAAAATGCATCGCAGTGCGACGACCTTGTAGATACCATATTCTCAATATCAACTCTCAATTCCTATACCAATCGATCAACTCCAAAGCAAAGCTAGGCTAATAAAATACTTATGTTTATTTTTGTCTGAGCTGAGTGTTGACAGATTTGGCTGCATTAATAATTAATGATTTAATAATCTATCTAACTAGCCATTTTCAACAAGAATCTTGAAAGCAAGGCCAAATAAGCAACTACACTTCAGAAACAAGCCCAAACAAAAGCAACCCGCAATTATGAATATTTACAAGCGACTTTTACAGGAAAACAAGCCCAAAAACGCTTATAATAAGCAGACCTGGCAACACAAGCAGGCCGGCGTTGCAGCTCTACTGAGGTGCCATCTGAATGCAATGTTCCGTCGCCCCACTTTTAAATGGCAAGTTTGCCAACCAATGACAGCAGACTACAACAGACTAGCAGTTTGAAGCAGTTGAAACCGAGCCACCAAACAGACTGAAGTATTTAAAGCGGGTCATGTTTGCAATTGTAACAACTGAAATCAGTAATATATCAGTATTCCGATATTAACCTGCGGGCCGCATTAAGTGAAGGTGGGGGACGCATGATGTGGCCCCCGGGCCGCCAGTGTATGATCTAATACAAGGGTCTTCAACAGGGGGTCCGGGACCCCTGGGGGTCCTCAGAGTTACTACAAGGAATCCTCCAAATCTTTGAGTGATATATATATATTTTTTTATATTAACCACTTAACCCTAGTGTCCATATTCTGAGACATTTAGCCAAAAATAGAAGATCTATTTCTAGAGAGCTTTGGTGTAGGGGAAAAAGCAGACTAAATACAGAGTGAAAGGTCAAGTTTACTAAGTATTGACGGTTCAAGTGGTTAAATATCTGAAAACACAAATTGACATGAATCCAACATACAATGAAACTATATGGAATCTATGAACAGGTTGTGGGGGTCCCTGCTTCGTCTATTTCTCAACTAAGGGGTCCTTGGCCTGAAAACGTTGAAGACCCCTGATCTAATACAACATGCCCTGTGTTCCTCGGCTATCAATCTTCAACACCTTATGGGGCATTACAGTATAGTGCTGAGAGTGCATGGTGTCACACCGCATCTCCCGCGACCGAGTATTTCCCGGTGAACCTAAGCGCAACGGTGGGGGCTTGGGAGTGTGGGGAACACGCACCACTGACTATTGCTGATGATGGAGAGGTTATATAGCTTAGCCTTTATGTATTGAGAATGAGAGGCACTCTTGCCGATTTATTAAGAGACTCGTCGCCAATTGCAAGATATTTAAAAGTTATTTGGGGCCATGATGATATCCTTTTCTTCCTACAACTAGACTAAGGATTTATATTGTCTGTGTTATTGATTACAACCACAATTATTCACGTGTGGCAAGATCGCGGTTCACTAGTTTTTAGTAGGCTATAGTGTAGGCTTTTCAGAAGTTAATTTAATGTTTTCCATTTAATGATTTCCTTTATCCTCATCTAATCTTGCGCTAATGCACGCAACTGTTTTTGCCATGTTTTAAGGCCGTGTAGGCTTTTCAGAGGTTAATTTAATGTTTCCCATTTAATGATTTCCTTTATCGTCATCTTGCGCTAATGCATGCAACTGTTTACGCCAGGTTTTAAGGTCTTGTTTTAGTTGTTTCTCTAAGCTCGCAACCCTCCTTGCCCATCGGCCCCCACCTTTGCGCACAGGTTCACCGGGAAATACGCGGTCGCGCATCTCCCATCTCCCTTCTTTCCATCCCCCTACCACTACACCTAGTTTATTCCCTTCAGCAGGTGAACCCATTCCTCTCCTATATGATCCATCTTCTTCATTTCCAACAGTGACACCTGGCTCTATATATCTCTGTCACTCTTCAGCTCACTGGCTCTCTGTCCTTTTAATACACTGTAATGCACCTTCCAAAAAGCCAGCCCTGGAACCAGGTGCTGTATCTATTTGAATCCTCCTCATCAATTCTAATGTTATTAGCACAGCCCTTATTAGTGCAGCAGGGTTTCAGTCAACAACTTAGCATCCTTAACAAGTAATGTGCAAACTTAAAATGTGCACATTTGCTGTGTCCCTGGGCCAGAATGTCTGTGCATGTGTGTGTGTGTGTGTGTGTGTGTGTGTGTGTGTGTGTGTGTGTGTGTGTGTGTGTGTGTGTGTGTGTGTGTGTGTGTGTGTGTGTGTGTGTGCGTGCCTGCGTGCGTGCGTGCGTTAAGAGTTAAGATCTGTTTATTTGACAGGGACCTTGCTCATTAATGGACATGTCAGTTTTCACTTCAATGTAAATGAGCCAGATTTAGCCCGCTGTGGGCTAATTTCCATCTGCAGTCCCTGGACCCCCATTGGTGGTGATCAACCCCCCCAATCCAACCCGTGCGTGCGTGCGTGCGTGCGTGCGTGCGTGCGTGCGTGCGTGCATGCGTGCGTGTGTGTGTGTGTGTGTGTGTGTGTGTGTGTGCATGAGTGCATGAGTGCGTGCGTGGGTGTGTTCGTGTGAGTAAGTCTGCATAACATATTTCTGCTTGAGAGCTAGTACATGTCGCTGACTGTGAAGGATAGAGTTGAACTGAGAGAGTGAAAGAGAAAGGGACATGAGGCACATAGAGAGAGAGAGAGAGAGAGAGAGAGAGAGAGAGAGAGAGAGAGAGAGAGAGAGAGAGAGAGAGTGCCTGTCTGTGCCAGACTCCACCACTCTAAAACGAAGCCCCCAGAGCCTAGTGTGATGATCTGGGGAGGGAGGGAGGGATGGATGGGTGGAAAAAAAGGGATACATGAGGGTTCTGATAGCAACAGTACGGCACTCTCTGTCACGCACACACGCACAAACGCATGCACGCACGCACACACGCACACAAGCACACAGTACGTGTAGAAAATCAGTGAAGAGCTACAGTATTGACTCACTTACTGTTTCTATTTCTTTCTGTCACCATGCTTACATTGTTGATTTTACAGATGACAAGCAAAACAAAACACCTTTATAGCTGTATAAATACTCAAACATAATGTAAAACGATGTGGCCGAATGACTGGATTAAGAAAAAAGCATAACCAAGGTAAATACAGTAGGTATGGAGTGCAAGGGGTATCAATTCTAGGCATTGGTGGGATACACAGAACAAGTATTGTACACTGGTATTTCTGCCATTTTCCAGGGCCCCTGTCCTGCTCTGGACATTATGAATCATTCAGGGCTCCCCTCACGACTGCGTCCCTGGCCACCTACTGTAGCTAGGCAGCTTTAAGATGTTTAATGGAGAAGGCCCTTTGGCTCGCTGGACTGGATTGGTGATGTATTCTGTGCCTACGGCTGGTTCAAACAGGAGACTGCTTATGCAAGAGCAACAATCATAGATAAAGGATATGGACAATGTTGCCTCCAGCACTCCAGACAAAATCAGGTTGTGAATAGCACAAAGTCTTTGTTAGAAAGTCTCAAAATGAATATAATAGAAAAGCTCTGCCGGCTTCAATCAATACCAGCATTATTACCACTGGTTGCAAAATGCTCTTGTTGGTGATCTAAGAAATGAAATTGATTCTATTGTTGCTCTCATTTAAAACTGTTCCGGAAGAGCATCCACTAAAATTGGAAATAATATAAATTAGACCCCCTGTCCCAGTGTCCCTCTTCTCAACCTAGCAAAGTAATTGCTAAAACTATTATTACTTTGTATCAAATAATTGTCTCTTGTCTTCAAAATCCCTGTGGTTCTGAAATCAAAGCATAGCATTAAATGGAGAAGTCAGGCCAGTCATTTCCCACCAGGTACAGTATATGTGTTTTCATCCTATGCATTTCAAATACGCCACAATAAATATCATGGGGATTTGTTTCTAAGAAATGTGTGTGTTTGTGTGGAGAGGGGCGGAAGATGTCTGCAGGCCTGCGCGCCTACAGTATGAGGGCGTACTGTTTTATCACAGTCTGTTGATTGTTTTTAATTAATTCTGTGTTGATTGTTTTGAATAATTTCAGTTCTTTGTGCAGAGTGAAGGATATCTACGTTATCAGACAGAACTCAATACCAAAAAGAGCATTTAGTGACTAGCACATTGTCCTACCATGTCTTTAGATCTCTCACCCTGTGAGATCTCTCTCTCTCTCTCTCTCTCTCTCTCTCTCTCTCTCTCTCTCTCTCTCTCTCGTCCTTGTCTTTTCACATGCATCTCCTCTCTCTCAAACTCTGTCTCTTCCAGTCCACCTCCCTATAACTTTCTCTTGTTTTATGGCTCTCTCTCCTTTTGAAACCCTCGTTGTTTGCATTCACTGTCTTGTTTGTTGCTAAATTTTTCATCGCACCACCTTTACTTTTATCTCCCAACTTCCTCTTTCTTGAGCTCTGGCAAATGCTCTCTCTCTTTCTCTCTCTCTCTCTCTCTCTCTCTCTCTCTCTCTCTCTCTCTCTCTCTTTCTCTTTCTCTCTTCACCTGTTTCTGTCACATGCAACTTAAGGTCAACTTGACTGACAGCCAAGGGCCACAGGGCCAGCGTCTGTCTCCCAGGAGCCCCTTACCTCAGTCACCTCCTCCTGTCAGTCACATCTCTGCTGCTTGTGACACACTATAGACTCACCGCACACAATCAAATCCTCAGTTTTAATTTAACTCCTACATTTTACAAATGTCACAAAATGTTGGTAAACTCCCACAGTTAAAAAGTGAGTTGCGAGCCCCCGCTTTGTGCTACAAAAACTAGTTACAAATGAATAAATTAACATTGAGGATTTGATTGTGTAGAAATGCTACCAGTCTGTTGCTATGCGTTTGAGTAAAGTAAAGCCCAATATACATTCCTTGGAAGGCTATAAGGAAACATTTCAACAACAACATTCAACATGCTTTATATTATCTCCATAATAGCAAACGCCTATCTCCTATCGACTCCAATAACAGATCTGCCTATATTATACTAGAAACACACCTGCAGTTTGTAGAGTGGGGTATGCTTTCTCTCCACAGTGGGAAGCTTATACAACGATTTTGTACACAAAAGTTCCGAGTGCTAATTTAACTAAATTTGTACTCTATCTGAGCTACAAATGGAGACATTTAGCACTTTTATCAATAATTCAGAAATAAGTGGTTTATTTGAGGACAAAATAATATTTATATCTGAGCAGCTTGAATTAGCTATGATGGAACAAGTCATCTTGACAGTCCCATTACTGTCATATTCATGCTCACAGACCCACCAAATCCTCTAAACATCCAGTTACAAACAGGGCAGGAATTTCAGGGAGGCCATGAAGGCCATGGCCCCCCTCAGTTTGGCCCTGTGCCACTAAAATAATTGGAATGTCCTGAGGCCAAAGTGGCCTCAATGCCCCATCTGACTGTACCACTTTCTCCTCTGTCTGGTCATGTAGACACCAGTGTCTTTTGTTGAGATTCTGAACTCCCCTGAGTCCCTGTCCTTAAACCTATCCAGTGACTTTGGTTGGAGCAGGGCTCATCATGGATCAGATTGTAAATATTATTATTTATTTAACTTTATATAGTTTATTCATTGTAATCAAATTATTGACTTAGGAATGCGACAAATACAAATAAATATTATTGAACTCCAAGTCTTCATGGCGTGAGTAATCAATAGACACAAAATATAGGATATATATCATTTTGGGCGTGAACTACTCCTTTAAGCAGGAAACAAAGTTCAAATCTGCGGTAGAAGAGGAGGAAAGTTACATAGTGCTGCATTAAAAAGAAAATGTACTTAATTAATAATTGTATAATTGTAATTTGTTATAATACTTAAATGTTTTACAAGAAACTTTTACTTGCATTCTTGAGTAATATTTGACAAGGAGTATCTATACTTTGATTATAATTATATATAATTAAGTACTTTTAAAAGGATCCCTGGCTATTAAGACATACTGTATATGCCTTAATACATTATACTTGCCCTATATAACTCAAATTTAAAATTAATAAAAATCAAACCTTGGTTCGAAGTGAAGCGGTGAATGTCTATTCTATGTGTTCTAGAACTATGAAATCTGTGTTCTAGATCTATACATTCTGTGTTCTAGATCTATACTTTCTATGTGCTTTAGTTCTATATTTTTATAAATTCTGAATGAATGAATGATTTTGTCTGTTTTGTCAAATTGGCATGTGAAGCTTGACCAATCCTCAATTGGTCAAGCATGCACGGGACATGTACAGGACAGACAAAATTGACCAATCAGATGGCCCACATGTACGGGACATGTACGGGACAGACAAAGCCACACCTTGGAAGTGGCTTTCGCCGCTTCAAAAACACCTTCAATATTTGTCTTTCTCTCAATAGGGACCTCTCCCGTCACAGGTTGATGATGACATACGCAAAGCAATATTTTAAATACTTTTTATTATCACATGGATTCCATATAGTCCATAGGGCCGTAACCACACATGGACACATTACATCATCAACTTGTGACGGGAGTTGTCCCTATCGAGTGAAAGATTAACTATAATTATTATTATTTTAACTAAAATAAATGAAATATGTAAGTTGTTTTTAATTTCAAATTTTAGTTATAGAGGGAAATTATAATGTATTAGACATATCTGGCTTATTAGCCATGGATCCTTTAAATAAACATTACAAGGTATATTGTTACATCAGATCCTGAGTAGGCCTATTCATGAATGGACTGTCGTGGACAACCTTTTATGGAAGGCATTTGCCTTCCAGCTACAAATGCAACATCCGCTGCTAACCGGGGCTTCCACGGCCGTCTATGACAACATCTTTGCCTGAAGAGGGTCATCATCAGTGAGACAGTGACATAAATATTGCTTCTCAAATAAATCTACTCTTGTACCGTGCAGTTAGGCAGTGTGCGGGCATATTATTTTATTATTGATATCACCCAGTAGGCAATGCAAGGCTGTGTTAAAGACAGTCACTGAGATGCAATAATACCCTAATAATCACAGCTCATTAAGAGACTAACATAACATTGCTCTCAATTAGGGACGCCTGTCCCTCCTTAATTGGTACATAATGTATTGTCTCTAGTAAAGTATTGATTGTCTGTCTTGTTTGTATCTCTTCCATAACTTCTGTCTCTCCCCCCGTCATTCTCTTTGACAGTCATTCACTGGGGGATTACAGGCTGATTCAAAGTCTGAGGCAGTTAAATAGTAAAGACGGCTAAACACACCTTGGCAGTGCTAACTGCTTACAATGCTTTTGTCCTCAGGTATCTCTCCTATACTGTACCTGCTCGTTTTTTCTCTGATCTGCTCCTAAACTCTGTACATTACTCTGCCGTAATGCGCTGTCACCGTTACACCAGCCAACGTAGAAGATAAACCTCCCACACCCTGTCTTCTAATTAACTCATTGAGTGCCAATCCCGAACTAGTTCGGCTTTATTATCGTATCGCAGAGTGCCGATCCCGAACAAGTTCGGCTTTAAAAAAATAAAATAAAATAAAAAAAAAAAATTTTTTTTTGAATTTTTTTTATTTTTTTTTGGACCCCATCAAATCTGGTGAACATGATTTCAATCGCGATTTTGCATGTTCCACCCCCATACAACCCCATCTAACATACAGGGCAGCCATGTTTGTTTACATAACATGTAAAACATAATGGCGATTATCTCAAGAATGCCTGAACGGATTTCCAATCGGATTTTTTTGTTTGAAAGCTGTGAACAAACTGCACAAATCCACTCCAATGCAATCCAGGATTGCATTGGATTTTTTAGAGCTCATTCTTCTCTGTTTTTTTCCCATGCATGAGGTGTGCAAGGTTTAATCATGGCTAAGTTGACGAAAATAAGGCTTCTAAAATGCTTGGTAGCCAATAGCTAACTTCAAGCTAACTTCATCCTCTTCCTGTACATGCACAAAGGAAAGTGTTCAGGCAAGTCATGGCTGCAGGGCTTCTGCATATACCAGCATATCTCTATGGGATTTTCTATGGCCACTGGGCGCCCTCTAGTGGTGAAAGGGGTGGCACTAAATGA
Organism: Nannobrachium achirus; assembly: GCF_963921795.1. Classification (NCBI taxonomy): domain Eukaryota; kingdom Metazoa; phylum Chordata; class Actinopteri; order Myctophiformes; family Myctophidae; genus Nannobrachium; species Nannobrachium achirus. Next base: position 11,682,074 of record NC_137817.1, read on the forward strand.
GTTAAGAAATAATGTGTTTTACGCAGTGACACACAGAAACTGTTTCCCATATTCTTGAAGACTGAGTGCAGGAGATGTTTTCTTCTATCGGCCATTGTACTTCGCTTAATGCACCCATTACCTTGTAGTTTTGCACAGGGAGGGTGAGGTAGAGGGTAGCACGGGGTCCAAAAAAATGGGAGCCGAGACAAAACGGAACAGAGGATATTTGGAACGAACCGCATGGCCAAGATTAAAAATTCTGATTTACTAGCCCCGGCCCAAAATGGCACCGAGTGTGATTGGATCCGGTCCGAAACAGAGCCGAATTAAATTGGATCCGACCCTAAAATGAAGCCAGGGAAAATGGACCCGAACTGTGTCCGATGCTATATTATGCTTATTTTTCACCATTACTTTGAGACTGGTCATAGAGTAGACAGAGCGCCCCTTGCCCGCCTGTCCGAGAGGCGAGAGCTAGTGTACTGAGGGTTCCGTGCATGCGTCATGCAGGACAGTTACATTTTCAGCTCAGTCCCCAGCTCAACAATCACCGTGTCATCCTTAACAAATACAAACCTATCCAGTCCAGTGTCACTGTCCAATCAGTGTCCACAGACCACACAGTCCACGGCACACAGCCACGCACACAAGTTTCTACAGTACCTCCATGATGTTCAACTTCAGCAGCAGTGCAGTGCTTGAGATTGGCTGCGCTGCGGGACTCGAAAACAGACGATAATATGGATTTAGGAGTGTAATTACAGTGCACATGTCTCATTACAAATAATATATATATTTAAGTTGAAGGGTTTAATATATACAGCATATTTTTTAAAGCTTGGGTCCTCTTGGATCCTTGGAGGTAATGCATTTCGGAATGCCCCGAATGAGACCCTACCCTGCCCCGAGGGACAAGTCAATGTTTTGGAACCAAACCGGCTCGGTTCTCGTTTCGGCTCTCGGGTAATCGTGTCCTGGCAGACCCGTGCTACTCTGTGGACTGCAAGAGACTATACAGGGAGCACACACATTCACATCAACGGTACTGCAGTGGAGAGACTATAGACTAGAGAGAGAGCAACTTCTGGTTCAAGTCACAAGAACTGAGCAGCCAGCCATACAGTACCTCTCTGTCTACACCCAGTAGCATCTGTCAAACTGTACTGGAACATCGGTAGACAGGACTGTAATTGGCTCAGGGACAGAACTACCAGGCCATATAGGACTCCTGAACAGATATTGTAAAAATAATAATAATAATAATAATTTTTAAAAAAAAGTAAAAAAGAAATACAACATTTTATAATATCTTCTGCTGTGCCCGATGTTATTGCTGGGAGGATCAGTTCTGGCCCGCGGGACGCCTATTGCTGACCACTGGCTTAGAGGGAGAAACGCACAAAGGAAGCACTTGCATGCTGGCACCAATGGGACCCATGCCAGGTTCTCAACCCTATGACTCATGAAGCCCAGTTCCTGTCATTCTGAAATGAATGGGGACAATTGGAAAACTAAACCACACAAAGTAAAGTAACCTTTGCAAAGAAAAACAAAACAAAAAAAAATCACACCCGTGTGAACTGAGCGGTGGTCGTGGGGAGGGGGAGGGGGGGGTGCCTGTGTGTGTGTGTGTGTGTGTGTGTGTGTGTGTGTGTGTGTGTGTGTGTGTATTGCAGTTCCCTTAACATGTGTGGTCAGAAAATAACAATAATAATACTTGACCACACATGCTGACCCACCCTTCCCCCCTGTGTGTGTGTGTGTGTGTGTGTGTGTGTGTGTGTGTGTGTGTGTGTGTGTGTGTGTGTGTGTGTGTGTGTGTGTGTGTGTGTGAGTGAGAACAGCGCCCCTCCCTTAACATGTGTGGTCAGAAAAGGTACTGCAGGCTTGAGGCTACATACACGGACGGCCGGACGGACGGCCGGACGGACGGAGACCCACACACACGGCCACGTATAGGAGACGGTGTGACCACCGCTCAATAAGACAAGATAAAATGCAACACTGTGGAACAAATCACCCAGGGTAACCACATTTGTTTTCAACTCAAGTTCTGGCGTCCCCAGAGCACTGAGGGTTCTTGACGTGTGTAGAGTGATTAACCACTTAAATCCTATATAAATAGTTAACTGGGATCCCCCATGGCTATATACTAGGTTAGCTGATTTTGTTCCCCACCACAGCACTAAATCATTTTGCTAGAAATAGTCGATCTATAAGCTCACAGTCTAATGCAATCGGATATTTTCTCTGAATGAATGTGCCCAGAATAGGAATCCTAGGGTGTACTTATATAACTTAGTGTATAGCAGTGTTTCACAATGAGTGAGTTGGGACAACAAAAGTGGGTCGCAGGATTTTGTGACCTTTTTCAACAGTTGGGTGCAACCACATAAGAACCATAGGAATATACTTTACAGGGCCGTACTTTATGGGTTGAACTACAAAGGGTTAACTGTGGGAGACAGACAGACAGAAAGGCAGGCAGGCAGGCAGGCAGGCAGGCAGGCAGGCAGGCAGGCAGGCAGGCAGGGGATAACAGTGGGTAGCTAAAAACAATACAGTCAGCTACATGGAGAGACAGAACAAATGCTTGCTCACGCTGACAAATAGGGAGAACACCCAATGGAGTGTATGTGGATTGTGTATACTGTATATTTGGTGTGTGTGTGTGTGTGTGTGTGTGTGTGTGTGTGTGTGTGTGTGTGTGTGTGTGTGTGTGTGTGTGTGTGTGTGTGTGTGTGTGTTAGCATACATAATTGAACCCCTTTCCATGTTAACTAAACATTCCTCATCTATCTCATTAAATTTAGAGAAATACTTCATTGCAAGTTGTGCATGCGTACTGTGCGTCTGTGTGAGATAGATTGGAATGTGTGTTGGTGCGCGGTGCGGAAGCATGTGTGCACATGGCGAGCTGTCCAGGACTGTATAATAGAAGCAGTGTTGCCAGATCTTGTGAGAGAAACAAGCAAGCAGGCCTACGAAAACAAGCTCAAAGGAAGAGACTAGTTGCATTGTCACACACAGGGGTCCTCAGCAAAATGACTTAATATCAGTTGTACAAAATGTACAAGCTCACAACTGTAGATCTGCTATTTTATTTCTAAACATCTTGGAAACAAAAAAGGGAAATATTTGGAATATGCATTTGGAAACATTTTAAATATACACAGGCATTGACACTAAGGCTTGCCCACCTGCCCCCGGCAGGTAAATAAAACTTTCGGGCAGGTAGAGTTTGCTTTCAGGTTGCCCGACCGGGCAAGTGCTCATTTGAGAGGGGACGCAACCGTCTATAAACACAACACGAGATATCTGTCTAAACACCTGAATGTGGCCAGTGCGCTCTGTCTGGTCTGTGGAATGTCAAAGAAGAGCACTGACTGTTTACCAATAATGTTCTGTTTTTACTGTTGCTACACTTAAAAATGTAAAATAACAAGTGTGAAACCATATACATATTCAATCATAGCTATGTAGGTATTTGGTATTTGGAAGTATTGAGTGTCAACCCCTGTATACAAATCTTGTTTGGGGATCTCAGCCTAGGCACATCATATTTTCTGGTGGGGTTCGGCGGTCCATGGACAAATTTGGGGGTCCTCAACATGAAAATGTTTGAACCCCATTTAGGAAGCAAAGACCAACAAAAACAAGCTCCAGGAAACCGCAACCACAAATATTAACCAACAACTTTACAGAAAAACAAACCCAAAGTTGCTTATAACAAGCAGACATGGCAACAGTGAATAGAAGCTGTAACTATGTGCCAGTTATCCTGCACTAACAATGAGTGGCGGCCCAGTGTCCAGCTCTGCCTGACCCTGCCTTTGACTCTGTTTAACTCTAACAAAACAACGGCAT
>NC_137817.1:11690922-11753422 GCF_963921795.1 Nannobrachium achirus
CTGTAATCCTACTATTGATTTCCCCTCGTAAATCCGCAACAGTCACAAAGGGTACATGTACATGACATGTATATGAGGGGTCCGCGTCAATATGCCGACGGGACGGTATGCCGACAAACTAAACCTAACCCTAACCCTAAACCTTACCTCAGTAACTGTGACGAATAACTAAACTGCCGACGCTACTCGGAACAATGGACCGGCGGAACAATAGGCGGACTCCGTACATGAGGTGGTGGAATGTGATAGAATAACAATTTTCCAATTTTAAGACAACTGATGTAAGTACAAAATAAGACAGCAGAAACTACATTTTCAGACCAACAGACAGACAGAATAGTAGGCTATTATATACTCTGTGATATGCTATTATTGTCTCCACCAGCCGAAGGCTGAGGGGAGAGTATGTTTTCCCCTCCGTCCGTCCGTCCGTGCGTCCGTCCGTCCGTGTGTCCGTGTGTCCGTCCGTGTGTGTGTCCTCGCAGTTTGTGTGCAGCTAATCTCAGTCGCCGTTGGCCCGGTCGCTGCCAAAGTGAGCACACACATTCCCTGGATGCCAATCTAGAACCTCTGCCCTAAATTTTTCAAATGGGCTTTTTCTAGCGCCACCTAGTGGCCGATGTTCGCAAGACACATTTCTGTGCACTACTCTTACAGATTTGTTCCAAAAATCCTACAAATCGGTAGGCAGTATCTCGACAGTCATGTGATCGACACGGATCTGTCCGATTTTTCATATTCCATCCTGATTGGCTAAGATTGGCTTCCAAAGTTTGTAGGATTGAGCCGTTTGGAACAAAATGCCTCAAATCCCAAACGCAAAGTGCAATTATCATGAAATCGCGCACACACGTTCCCACTAGGTCGAAGAAGAAATGCCACTTCAAATTTTTGAAATCAGCCTCATGGTGGCGCTATAACAGGCCGATTTGTGGTTTTACCTATAACTCCATCGATCAGTTTCAAACTTTGTAAGCGCATTCCCTAGAGGCCAAGGAAAAACCCTTTACCTGCATTTTTCACATCAGCCTTTTATAGCGCCACCAGGAGGCCGACTTATGTAAAACACAATTTTTCCTATTATTCCTTGAGATTTTATCCAAAAATCATGCAAATCGGTACACAGTATCTCTATAGTCATGTGATCAAGTACGATCCATCTGATTTTCCATATTCCATCTTCATTGGCTAAGATTGGCTTCCAAAGTTTATAGAATCGGGCTGTTTTTTACCTTTTTACATTGGCCTATTATACAGTAGCACCACCAGGACGCACGGCCTGGTGGAGACCTGTGCTCGGAAGAGCACTGCTTCTAGTTTTACATCATTTCCATATACTATATAGGCCTACATAGCATAAAACCTATTGCTCAGCCTCATTCAGTCTAACTGCAAATGCTGCTCAACAGAGATATTCATGGAAATGCAGAATCATCGCAATATGAATTCTCAGTGGATTATGGGAATCCGCTGTACAGTATGTTGCCGTGCGCACAGTGACAAAACGCAACAACAACATAACACCCCCAAGTCCTATTTTAAGTGCTGGCTGATTGACAGCTTCGCTGCTACCATGCTGCAAGTGACAATTAATTTCCGTCCTGAGATGGAAACCGCCCGGAAATAATAACCTGCTCTGTGTGTGGGATTCCACATGAAGATGGAAAACCCTTACAGAGATGGGCTGGAGTTCGAATTCAGTTTGACATTAGGAAGTAACAGTGATAGTTGAATGGAGAACTGAAATAAAACGTCTGATGTGCATAGAGTAGTAGAGAAACCATATTACTTATATCTCACCTGCTGACAACTTTCCTCTCTGTTTTCACTAACCCTCTCTCTCTCTCCCTCATTCACTCACTTATACTGTAAGTGAAGTGCTGCATTCTTTTCGGCTTGCCAATACCAAAGAGCGAAGACATTCACTGCTTATTAAATTGTTTCATAATCAATGCTGTTTCATTTTGATCGCTGAAGAAACAGTAACATTGTTCATTCTAATGCATGAATGGATTTGGAGGCAGGGAATCAGCTTGCGTAAATACAACTAAATAAAGCGGAAATAAAACTAAGGCCACATTCTCATAATATAATTCGGTTTAGTCGTGCGAATGGGAGGAGTGAAGTTGCCACATTTTTGCATATTTAATTGATACGTTTGCCCTCACACTGCACATTATCATCCGAAACAAGGAATCACTGAGTCCACGTCTGTCCACGGGACATACAGTATATCCAAGCTGCATAATAATGCCTCCTCCATCTCCCTGTGTTTATTAATTCTTCAAGTTCAACTCACAATGTAACCACAGGACCCCTGCAAAATTTGCCGCGCAGGCGTTAGCCGATTTATCTGCGGTCGAAGGTCATCAACGAGCGATCACAAAATAAAACCAGCGGAGGGCGGAGGGACTCCCAAAATCTACCAGCAATAAACCAGACAGCAAATACTTTTAATTGCAAGATATGAATAGGCTATCTACGAGAGGAGGACGTCAACGTCTCTCTCTCTCTCTCTCTCTCTCTCTCTCTCTCTCTCTCTCTCTCTCTCTTGTCTCTTGCCCTCCGCTGGCTCCCTCTGCGCTCTGCGCATAACAGCGTTAAGCGTCTCCATTTGGACATGATTTGGCACAGAGAGCGCGCGCGCCAGCAAGGGCGAGAGAGCCACACATCGGCCTATATTTTATTAGGCCTATAGCCTATATATGATATACAAGTGACTCCTGTGGCACTTTCCTTTTATCTAACTGTGAGCAACAACTCCTCACAAATAATACACCATGTGCGATCGAGGGAGCGGTGATCAGAAATCAATGAGGGGAGGAGGCGGCCAGAATCATCAGAAATCTAATGAGAACAGACGGGGGGATTTAACCTTTTATAAATAAATATGGATTTAACCCGCACATGGCTCTGTATAGCCTACCACAATGTTTCATTGCCTGTATTTGAGACGGATGGATTCACACCAACAGGGAAGCGTTTGCGGTAGCGCATCGAAACCACCGTTTTTTTGTGGATTTGCATTCGTTTCTTTTATTCGAAAAAGAATACGGATGCGTCTTCACACATGCCCAACCGTTGTGTATTTTCCAACAATACGTTATAGGATTCGTTTTAATCGTCATAAAACGTGCCTGTGTGAATGTCGCCTAAATAAAGCACAGTCAACCACCTTCAATTTTGGGCCAATCACACAATGGGTGTCATAAGTTAGCTAGTTAGACAATCATGGAGGTGCAATAAGTGCTGAAACAAACTTCAGCGAGGGAATACGTTCATTCGTTTTCTCTGCAATCACATTATCGTTTTCTTATGACCTTGTTATACTTCGATCTTTGCAAAACGTACTGTATGCTGCCAGCCTACTTTATGCTCTCTCTCTCTCGCTGGCCCTCAGGAGACACAGGAGATGTATGACTTGACGGATATGCTGTCTGTCAATCACACACGCACCACACACTTACATGCACAAACGCGTGTGAGCGCCACATACATATGCATGCACACTGCACACTTCACAGAGGTACCTTAAAGGGGGTAGGATAATAAATGCAGTAGTATGTTAAGTGGAGAGAGAAAGAGAGGGAGGAGGTCGATGGTGGAGCAAAGACATGGTTTTCTGGACAGATACTCAATCTATACTCATCACACAACCAGAGAGGGAAAGGATTTGAGGTCAAAGAAAGATGGAGATAATAGATAACAGTGGCAATGTAAATGAGTGTAAAATGTAATCCAATGTGAGTATAATTCAACAGGTTACGCTGTCAAATACAATATGCTTATGTATGATATTTTAAAATACAAGAGGTTTGGGCCGCTGCACGAACCTCATATCGCCGATCTGATTGATTAGCCCATGTATGGAGATCTCTGAAGTCATCAGTATATGCACATACCGGTATATGGGCATCATGCCCCTTTTATGCCCATATATGGAGCTGGCTGTTTTGTTTGCTGATGCCATGATGACACATTGAGGTTAGACAACACACCCCATATTTGGGCGTATCTGCATTGGGAACTCCTTATATGGTTATGGCTGAGTCATGGTGTCATGACATGCTGCACTCTTTTTGGTGACTTTGTTGGAGTAGATCTTTATATAAACATGGTAAAGGTGGATTAGCAGTCATCTTTTGCTTGGATAGGTTAAACGTTTCTGAAATGTTTTGCTTGCGATTGAACAAGTAACATCACTTGCGATGCATTGCAATGAGACCAAATGCACCCGATCTGCAACAGGGTAATTCAGTGTTATTTTAACTCTGAAGGTGTACAAATGTAACCAAATGGACACACAAGGCTCCATTTGGCTACATAGACTATTGGAGTTACAAATAGATAAATTAATACTAAGACACATGACTGTGTGTGTAGGATTCAAACCAAAGCCGGCAGGCCATACTGTATATGCATATGTTTGTCAAAGCTATGTGTTTTTTTTTCTTCAAACAAGGACTGATTAGAAAGACCTAGCCGAACATAGTTCCTAGTGAGAACATTGATTTACAGTACAAATTAAATTCAAATGCACATGACTTTTAAACACACCATTAACTAACATTGACTCAAATGTTCAGTCGCATTTTAATTAATTTGTTGGTTGACATAACAAATAAAGCCATTAGTAGGAAAATGTTCTATGTACAACGTTATGGCTGAATCAGTGAATAGACATTAACATGTACTGACACCGTTATGGTCCTTTAACTACCACAATATTGACAGGGCACAGAGCAAAGAAGCAGAGAAAAAAGGAAAAAAGGAGAAAAGGGAGGTTGAAAAAGAAGGGAGAGCATAAGAGCAGCGCAGGAGATCTGAGGAAGAAAAGAAGGACCGAAGGCTGACACATAAGAGACGATTAAAGAGACGGTAAGGTTGAGAGAGAATGAGAAGAAAGAAGAAGGAAGAAATGGCGAGGGAGTAAAGGGAAGAGAGAGACAGGAGCAAGGAGAGGGAGAGGTGAGAGGAGAGGAAAGACGTGAGGTAGACGAGCGAACAAAAGCAAATGATAAAAGGAAAGAAGGGAGAGGAGAGTATTAGTTATGATGAGAAAGTGAAAGTTAACAGGGGAGATGAGAGGGTGTGATAATGGGGAAAGGGATAGATGGATAGATAGGTGGGAGACTGATGAGAACACAGGACAGAGGACAGGGAATTGGAAGAGAAAAGAGATGAATGAGTGAAGAAAGAGCAGGGCGGACAAGGGGGGGAGAAAGAGAGAGTCAATGAGAGGTCGTAAAATGCCTTTGGGATGATAGTGGTGTTAACTGTATAGTTCCATGTCCCTGTGGAGTCCTGCTGTCGCACCAGGTCATGTCACTGTCTTTTTATAGATGTAGGTGGAAAGTACACACACACACACACACACACACACACACACACACACACACACACACACACACACACACACACACACACACACACACACACACACACACACACACAGGTACACCCATACACTGGGCTTGTACAAACATACAGGTACATGCACGCACGTGCACACACACACAAATAAAGTAGTATAGTGCATATAGAGGCTGTAGGACGTCCTCTCTACACTACAGCATAAGAAGAACTGCAGCCATGCATCCGAGAGAACCACAAATATGACACTATATAATCCTCATCAATATTAATGAAACCCTGGCCGGAGCCATGCATAACATAGCTTGAAAGAATGAAAGAGAGATAGAAGGAAGGAAGGGCGAAAGAGAGAGAGAGAAGGGAGAGAAATGGGTGACAGAGAGGGTGAGAAAGAGGGAACGGGAGAGACTGAGGACGGACGAGGAGTGAAACAGACAAGTGAGGGCAAAGAGCAACAGAGGCAGAAAGGACGAGAAATGGAGGGAGCGTTGTACAAAGGAAGGCAGGAGTTAACATGAGAAAGACTAAACGAGGGTGGAAAGGGTGAAGTCAGGAGGGTCTGGTGCAAGGCGGGCGAGAGAGAGAGAGAGAGAGAGAGAGAGAGAGAGAGAGAGAGAGAGAGAGGGAGAGAGGTGGTTCATAGTAAACATGCCACAGAAATTCTTCCAGTCCTTCAGCCTCATTGAGACACACCCCACACATACAGACAAAAGTCAGTTCACATCAATCGATTCTGTCAGACTAGCTCTTGTGGACAAATACATTTTGAAAGAACATTGTTCACATATTTTACTAATCACGCTTGCTCTACATGGACACGGCATACAGTAGTACATTTTGAAAACTTTTTATAGCTGAAGTATTTTATGAATCACAATTTTATTTTCACACAATCCAATAATAATCTACATACATTTGTTTTGTTTGACATTAAATCCACTTTCCTGACTTGACTGTTTTGTGCCTGTGTGCATGTGCTTTTGTCTAGAGTGCAGCCTTTCCCGCTCATAGATAGTGATTGAATGGAAATTGTACTGAGTGATTTTACTCACACCAGGCCCTCACTGCAGCAGTCCTTTTGTACCCATATATGACTAAGTCTATGTGTGGTCCACACACTGGTCTTACATTTCATTGTCACTGATATACAAACACCGCACACACCAGTGTCTTGTGCAGTTCAACGCTGCAGAGTCAGACTCAGACATTAACACTTTCCCAGCCTGGCCAGAATGGTTGTCTGTTGACTAGCCGGAAATTTCTAATGTTGTATTATGATCTGAGACAGAATATTATGATTATAAACATTAGCGCACCCCCCCTCCTTCTTGGACGGCGCCGTTCTTTATTTTATTTATTTTTTGGTCATAAACTCACCATAAATATCTCGATTTCCATTGGCATATAGTGGGGATTTTGGCCTCCCCACCCGTGCGATTCGCGTGCACGATCCGCGGTGCGGCGGCGTTACCCGATTACGGGCCGATGTAAACAGAATCGCGGCCTGGGGCCTGGATGGAAAATTAGACCGGGGCTTCGTTGAGGCCTCCGATTAATTAATTCATTTTATTAAAAAACCCGGACTAGATCGGGATCGGCACCCCGGAATACGTCGCGCCGCCAACAGTATAGATTGAGTTTTTTTGGGGGGGCTCTAAACTTTATTCTAAACCATTTTCAATGGAATAAATCGTCGGACCATCTAGACTCGGTCGTTGGGAAGCGTAGGACGAGCCAGGACCACCCACATCTCTACAAGCAGCTCAGGGTAAGTAAAATAGCAAAAAAAAACATTGTATTGTATTGAAAAAATCCCGAACTTGTCCGGGATAGGCACAAGAAGGGTTAAATAGACCTCTCTGTAAAGATTTATACTTCATAGTTCATACTATCTCATTGTAGTATACATGTGAAAATCAGTTTGCAGCATGTTCTTCACTTGAAAATAAGTTATATTTGGCCAGTGTATAAATTTGACTCAAAATAAATGCTTTTTTCTGTCAGTCTGTCTCATTATAAACACATCTGTGTATACCAACCTATCCTGTAAGCCTGCATTATGAAATGAATAAAAATAAAAACTCAGCCCACGGGTGTTCCAAGCACGCCGAACCAATTTAGACTGCTCCCATCAACTACATGATAAAAAGGATTACAAGGTGAAAACCCAGAGATTTTCACTCTGTATACTGTGTCATCAACACTTTCACACATTCCCCAAAATCATTTCCCTATGAAACAAGGGGTAGGGCCTACCCATAAACCTTTCTTCAAATACATCTTGGTACACTTGATTTGGTTTGTCCATAACAACTGGCATCAGTGGCGTCAATACTCTATTCGGTATTCATGTGCGAGGGAAAATAACATTGTGCGGTCCAGCAAATCTGTTTTCGGGCCTAGCCAGGCTTTCTGTTGTGTGGAAGACCCGGAGACTTGAGGTGATACAACCATAGAGTTATAATAAGAATAGAGAGGACACCAGAATCCCCGCCCGTCCACTTGCATTGAGTTGCTCACCCAGCGCATGAGGCGTTTTCACCCCTCCTTCTGGCTAGTAAAACCGTGACGTAGTGGGTCTACTGTGACGCATTTTTCGTCATAATTTGTGTTCATGGACGCGCTTCATGAACGCGCGTCAATACAAAGAAGCCTAGACGCGCGTTCATGTGAGTAGACCCAACTGCAGTACCTCAAAACGGCCACCATGTCCATTTGGTTTCAGGGCGCCCCCAGGGTTCTGGGGGCTTGGATACAACCCCTGAGAGGCAATCATTAGCAACCACCGACTCATTGAATTGTTTGGTTGTGCTATAGGAATGCAAATTGCAATTTGCAAGCTGTTCCTATTGGGGGCATCAGTCAAATGGCTAAATTGGTACATCTTATGTGTTATAGTTATTATAGCCTATTTCCCCGAGCTGCTCAAGCGGAGTTGCTCGGCAGCCAGCAGAGGACCGCGGCTGTTCCGGGGAAATCCCATAAGACCTCTTGTTAAACGTGGCGAGTGTGAGACAGAGAGTTCCGGAAAAAAAAAATAACATCCCCAGTAAACATCCCCATGCAACTAGGGACGGGACGATATGACAATGACATGTCATGATTATTGAGGCAAAAATAATTAGCGATTAACAAATTATGCTTAAAATTTTAAATGCCACTTTTGTTAACCACTCGAACCCCCAGCATCCCTATACTGTGGGGAACTTTCGCCTGACAATTATAGCCGATCTACAAGCTCAAAACGCGCTGTGTATAGAGTTGAATAAGAAGCGTACCAAATGCGCTATATACAGGTCTTTTTTTTATCAAGTATAGGGCATTTAATACTGAATTTGCAGCTCAACAAAGGCCAAATCATCCTAGTGTATGATGAAAGACAATTTCACGATAATTAGAAATCTCATAAATATCGTGAGCGTTTTAAAATCACAATAAACATAATAATGATTATCGTCCCATCCCTGGCCTATACATGTAACTAAAGCTTAACACACAGAAACGATCAAGGCACTGTGGAAGAGAACATTACAGCCAAAGGCCCCGTAAGAGGCAATAACATGTCAAATGAGAGGCAGAAAATGGGATAACACGGCAGGAGATAGACATGGAGAAATCTGAGAATGGGGGGAGGGGCAGTAGAGCCGGGGGGCTTGGGAGATGGAGAGGAGGAAAAAAGTAGGAAACGAAGTCAGAGGGCGTTTCCTTATTGACAGGATGGTTATTGGACAGCAAAGAGTGCCTTTGACACCACCATATTAGCCTATTCCCTGATTACTTAGGCTATACTGTTCAACGTGTGATGGGAGGAGGCTGAGACCAGGGACGTGCTGGGCCCCTGATTCAGCCCGGGAAAAAGAGTTGGAGAGGCCCTCATTGCGCGCTATAGAGAGAGATCTCTCTCTATAGCGCTGCTGCTACTCAAAGATTTGCCATTTCAGATCATGACAAGTGACAAGCCAGTGGGCCAATTACTGTACATGAGTTATATTTCATCGTCGTCGGGTGGAAACCGTGTATGTCCAAAACCATTTGTTTTGTATTTATCATTTTAGTGATTTAAACGAGTGAAAACAGCCGATCTACAAGCACACAACGCCTCGCAGCGTGTGGCGTTGTGTGCTTGTAGATCTGCTGTTTTCACTACTTTTGTGCAACGGCCTTGTATGATGAAGCAGGGCTTTACTTTGCGAAAAAAATCATACATTTGAAACTTGGAGATACAAGGTTTCTGCCCGACAGTGACGATTTACTTTGTTGGCCGCCCAGGCCCCAAAATGGAACGAACGCCGACATTTTATTTTCAATTTTTTCCTAATGGCCGGTCCAGGCCGGGAATGAACCGGCCGTTCGGGAGTTGTCCCACTTTTCCCAATGGCCAGCACGTCCCTGGCTGAGACTGAAAGAGGTGAGAGGACCTAAAGAAACAGAAAGAGCTTGGAGGGAGGGAGAGAGGGGGAGAGTGAATGGGGTGAATGGGATGCCTGATGAATAATCCATCAGGCAATATGAGGGCAAAGCAGTAGTCAGGGGCGTCACAAGGGGGGGAAAAGTGGGACTGAGTTACTAGGGCCCAAGGTGGAGGGGCCTTAATTATTTTATACTTAAGCTATTTTTGAAAAGTCGTGAAAATGTGAGCAAATCTTTGAATATATGTATTTTTTAAGCGAACATTTGTAACTCAACCTTTGCTTCTGGGGGGTCCCTGGAACTAAATATTTTGAGATGGGGGGTCTGTGGCCAAATACATATCATTTTGGGGTCCTTCACATGAAAATGGTTGAGCACCACTGACATAGAAACATAGGTTTTTCAAAAACCTTAGAAGGATTGGAAATATTCAAAGACTTATGCACACGTTTTCACGTTTTTTCAAAAATAGCAGATCTACAAGCTCACAGCGCGGCACTCGGTGCCACGCTGTGAGCTTGTATATCTAGCTATTTTTCAATAGTTATAATGCAAAAAATAATGGGTAATAATAATGCGTTCCCAGTCTAAATGGTTTAACCCCCTCCCGCTATGAAGAACATTCATGGGGGACCCGCAGTGAATCCTTGTACCCAGGGCCCAGAATTTGGTGCCACACCCCTGGCAGTAGTTGGCAGTTGCATTTTCGATGGAAGCTAAATATATTAGGGGGAATTGCAGTCTGTGAGCTATTAAAGCAAAGATCACAAAACTGTAACGGAAAGTACTATGCACCACATTAATAATGTACTATTATCAAATACTGCTATGTGGGGATATAGCCTATAATGTAATGAGCATATTAAACAACAGGATAAGAAGGATGTTAATTCAACTAGGCTTATGTGCACACTGCACAGTCACAGGCACAGTCTAGATGGGATAGTGATGCCGAGGGGGAAGGATCAAGCAGGGGAGAACAGTATGGGGGGAGGCTGGGGGTATAACGGCACGCAGTGCCTGGCGCAGAGAAAAGAACAAGAAGGGAAGCCCCAGCAAAACTGCAGCGTGAAAGGAAAATCGAGGGAAGCCCTTGATGAGGAGGATCCCCTGCTCTCACCACCACAGCCTGCCTGGCTGGCTACGCTTGGTTATTATTTATAACAATCAGACTTCAAACTGAGTGAGAAAAACTAAGCTATTAACAAGGGAAGACACATTCACCTTTGCGTAAAGCTACCTTATATATAGGCTAATGCACCCTGCATTGAAGATATGCCATGATCACAAATCGTCTCGACGTCTCCGATGGCGCAATGACCACATCGATTAGCCTTAAGTGCAACTGCAATGTCTCCATTTCATACAGAAAGTAGGCTACACGCTCGACATTGAGCGATAAAACTCGCAGGAAATAGACTGCGCTATTGAAAATATTCGACTATTGTCTAATATGACAACTTTGGCAGTGGCTAGGCTTTCAGGACAGTTTTGAGTGTTTGCCAACTTACCATTATTGGAAAGGACGGGACAAATAAAAAGACAAGTGCAGCAATCTGCATTTTGTGCAGTTATCTTTAAGAGCGTAGCCTTCATATATGTAGCTCAATGTGTGCTCAATGATTCTGGACACAATCCCCTGTTAATGAGGGTAGCGGGGACCCCATGTCACGCGTCACTCGCGTTGCCCTGCACAATTAAGTGCACATAATTATAACGAACCAATATTAGTGATTAAATACTTATAAGGGACACGTTATGCAACCCTTTATCACGTATCCTTCTGAACGGTCCATATTTTAAGCGACATTTAAAGGGAAAAGTCGCACAGGTGAAAATTAAAGTCATTTGACAGGGAGTGTCATTAAATGCAGCTGAGGTAGGCAGCTGGAAATAAGCTGGCGGAGCAATTAAGGCTTATCCTAAACTTATTTAAATTAAATGCACCTAAATGTAACATAACAAATGATTTATTTTCAGTGTTCCACAAAATAGTCTAGAAAAGTGTAGCGGATAAACTTTTCTACTAAAGGCAAGACTAGAAATAAATAGCCCCAATAAATGCCTTCCCAGTGCAGTTCCCACATTCCCGCAACATCCTCAGTATTTCTCTCACGCACTCTGATCAAACTTGATTGGAAAAGATACGGGATGATGCACACTGTGCAAAGCTATGGCTTCTAGGTATGTGTAGGAGAACAAAAGTAGGCTAAAATAGACAAAATGTCAGCAACGTGACAGAAATGCTATGGGCAGGTAGGCTAACAACATACATGATTTGTCAAATCGTTTAGCCTATGTTGTATTGGTGCACATTTTACAGCTAAAAGGAAAATACATAATGTTTAGGCTGTGTGCAGCTATTAGCCTACACGTGAAATTATAAGCGTTTAAAAATGTCAATATCACTTTCACTGAAACGTTTTAGGTATAATAATAGCCAATAGTTTCGACTATTTCCTTCTAGTGCAGCTGCTCCACATGGTCGTTTGGAGAGCGATGCTGCTGATGAGGGAGCACCACATGCACGCCCCTATACAGTCCTCCATCAGTTCACTTGTACAAAGCGCACAACAACTAAACTGTCAGTGAAATCTCTCTTACCTTTTGCTCTTCTATTCTTTACGAAGCTGCTGCTGCTGCTGTGGTCGCAGTGGACATAATATCAACGTGTTTAGACCGCGCTGTTTTCTTTTTATTATTGGGAGCCGACGTGGTTTATCCCCTGGTTGTTTCTTTCGACTCGCTCTCGACTCTCTCTCGCCCCTGACTCACTGGCGAACAGCACATGCGCTCCCTCATCATTACACACACACTGTGCACGCACACATGCACTGGGCGGGAGGGGTGGTGCGAGGATGGCGGTTTGGCTCGGGAGCGCGCATTGGCAAAGGGCTGCCGGCTGACTGACTGACGACCACGCACCAGGCAAGATCCCAGGAGGAGAGATTAAACAAAATAATAATTATTAAAAAAAAAAAGAAAGAGAAAAAAATAATTAAAAAGGTGCAGTGGTAGCCTATAAATAAAGGTGACGGGAAGAGAGGAGAGGAGGCAAAAGCCTGTGTGAGAGAAAAGAGAAGTGGAAAAGGACAAAAGAAGAAACAGATAGACTATAATTATTGAAGATTGATGAACTGTCAAGCCTATAGGCCTATACTCCCACTTGCCCAGATTACAATCTTCTACATTTTCTTTATGATTTGCGGTTCTCTAATTTTAATGCTGTTAAGCAAAATGAAACTCAGAAAAAGATTGGATTGTTGTGCCCTTTAAGAAAGAGAAGTATTAAGTGTAGCCTAGCCTAGGCCTACTTGGAGCATTGGAAGGGAGACAATTGCAGTGATGGAGGCATTCGTCATAGTATTGAGTACGATCAATTACTTACCGTAGCTGCTGTGCAATGCAGTGCATTGCCTTCACTTACTGCAGCCTTGCTGACCAAGCGGGTCAGCCTTTCTGTCAGCTGGTACACACTGATTTAAACAATAGAGACGGGAAATGAATTGAACTGCAGTGTGGGAAGATGGGTTACCATATCCTTCCTGCTAATTGGGAAGTATTTCAAGTTGTGGTTTTGCTCCCCAGCCACAAAATAATAGTAATACAAGTAGCTTACTATATAGTGGAACGTCTGATTAAACTCTGGTCAGACTACTGTCAATCAAGCAGCATCTATTTGACTCAGCTCCATTCACTCCAGCTTTCTGCTAAGCCTATTGATTCCTTTTTGAGCGGTGCATGCATCGCTCCTAGGGGTGAGTCTGTAGCTATCTATGTCTGTCTGTCTGTTTGTAGCATAGACTTACTCACGTGCTGCAATAGCGCTGTGTGACCAAGTGGCGCTGTTGAACACACACACACACACACACACACACACACACACACACACACACACACACACACACACAATACGTTTAAAGGGCCGTTTATAGTTCTGTATGTTTGATTTTGTGTACGTTTTGGGCGAGAGAGCACATGCGTTAATTATGTCGGAATGCATAGTTCCTCTACGTTATGCGCGGTCTGACCCGCCCTCCGCTCCAATTCCGATCCTGTTAGGGCCGCACGCCTGTATTGCACCTCGCAGCATACGAGAGCAGAGCTGCAGAACAGAGCGATTCGAAACGCAAGTGAGACGGATTTTGGCTGAATTAACCACACTCACAGAGTAGCCCCCATCTCTCGAATCTGGTGATTAATCAATAACCAACAGGATTGAATATTTTCCGTCGTATTAAAAGGACAATGTCTACATAAAAA
Organism: Nannobrachium achirus; assembly: GCF_963921795.1. Taxonomy (NCBI): domain Eukaryota; kingdom Metazoa; phylum Chordata; class Actinopteri; order Myctophiformes; family Myctophidae; genus Nannobrachium; species Nannobrachium achirus. The sequence goes on from NC_137817.1 coordinate 11,704,969, forward strand.
GGAAACTAAGATGGGGTATTTTTCAACATATTAGGCTAGACTCCATCGAGGCTCACTGCTGTTTCACTTTACCATGGGCTCTTGATGAGAACGCCACAGAGCTTTCCATGTTTGTACCATAGAGCCAGGTATGGTTGATATTACGGTGGCCACAGGTACGTCTTGCTACGGACAAATCCAGTACGTTCAGTTGGGAGGTGTACGTAATCGTCTGTGTACGGACCGTAATCATACGGACAAGTACGGACAGGGAGAAAGAACCGACATCAAACGCATCAAACCGAAGAAATCTCTCTCCTCCTCCGTTTCTAGTGTAGACCTGGGGTCCTTATGTATTACTATGGTACTTAAAGATAGCAACCCCCCGCTGCAACCACCCCAGAGTGCTGTTGCGCAGACTGCACCGCTCAGTTCACACAGGTGTGATTTTTCCATTCTGCCTGCCTCCAGACGCCTTGACAAATGTAAAAGAAAGGTCATTCATGTAGGCCTAATTAAAATTATTTTTAACTGGGTTAGGCACTACCACCAAATCAAATCTAAAACACACATGCACGCAAACACCCGAACACGCGCACACACACACACACCACTAAATCTATAGCTTGTGGATGACCTTTGGCTTGGGGGTCAGATAATGTATGCTTATCGTTAAATAGAATCAGAGAACCAATACATAAATGGATTCACGCACGCACAGACACACGCAAGCACGCACGCAGGCAGTGAACAATACATACCATACTGTTGCAGTGCAGTGCAGTGACAGTCCCTGTGGGTCTTATGTGTGTTACGGGTGTGAGTATGCAGGTGATTGTGTGTCAGTCTGTGTGGGTCTACTGGTGTATGTGTGGGATTGAGTGTGAGGGTGAGTGTTGATTTCAGGTGCTGAACATCATCTGCTTGCTGGCTGCCAATCACCATTGCTTCTGGTGATTGGGTGGAGAAGATTGGCTGAAGACTATTTAAGACCTGTGCACACCTGTGGCAGCACTTGCAGTAGTGCTGTCCACCCACACACACACACACACACTCTTTTGAAAAAAAAGGTCTTGTTTTACAGTGTATCATCCAAAAGTTTCTGATCAAATTATGACAGAAAACACAAGTGTTTCGTATGAAACACCTGTTTGTTAAGAATCGGAAGGAAGCACTCCACTCCTATGGGTGTCGCTAGCGGCAACCAAGAATAACAGAATCACTCACATATACTCCCGTAGGACAATTCCCATTGGCCGAAGGGTATGTCCGTCAAATGACGTACCCGCCTGGAGGCGGACCCCTATAAATTCCCCATCCGCCGGATGTTCCCCCTCTTTGAGAGAGCTCTGCGCAAACTCACGAACAGGGTCCTCACCGGAGTGGAGTGCTTCCTTCCGATTCTTAACAAACAGGTGTTTCATACGAAACACTTGTGTTTGTTTACGAATCTCCAGTCAGCACTCCACTCCTATGGGAAACATAAACTCCCGGACGTGGAAACGAACCAACAGGAATTAAGGAACCCTTACAGACTAGGCCCACCAGAACCCACCTCAATCCCAGTCTGCCCCAAGTTAAAACCGAAGGGAAAACTCAGGAAAAGGGCCCCCCTCCACCAGAGCCACTACCCTCTGGTCTTGGTGGAGGAAGAAAAGTGTAAAAACACTTACAAAACTCCCTGAGAGAGAAACCCTACCAAGGGACTCAGCTCAGGAGGAAGGGGAGGAAGCGGCCACCCCAAGGACAGAATGCGCCAAGGAATGAGGCGTTAAGTCCAGGTGATAGTAAGCCGCAAAAGTGGAAGGCGACCTCCAATTAGCCGCCATACAGACCTCTTGGATGGAAGTCCCTTTAGCGAGACCCCAGGAAGAGGAAACTCCCCTAGTCGAATGGGCTTTAAGACCGAAGGGTCTAGCCACCTTCGCACTGACGTACGCCAAATTAATGGCGTCCACAATCCACCCCGACAGAGTCGACTTAGCGATCTCAGTCTTGCCAGTGGACTTTCCGTGAGAGACAAACAGACTACTAGACCGTCTGCGGTCCTTAGTCCTCTCACAGTAAACTCTCAGCGCCCTAACCGGGCAAAGACAGTTTAGCATTCTATCCTCCTCCGAAGCGAAAGGAGGAGGGTGAAAAGCCAGAAGTTCCACCGGAACTTCCTGAATCCTCCCGTTCTTGGGTAAGAACTTGAGGTGAGGTTTGAGTAAGACCTTACGGTCATCACCCGAAAACCTCATACAGCCCTCATCTACAGAAAGAGCATGAGGTCACTGACCCTCTTGGCTGTAGTCAGAGCCAGGAGAAGAGCCGTCTTAAAGCTAAGAAGCTTCAAGGAGATAGACTACAAAGGCTCAAAGGGAGCCTGACTCAGACCCCTTAGGACCACCTCAAGATCCCATGAGGGGACCAACGGTCTAGCTGCAGCAGCGTCTCGTTTGACCCCAGCCAGAAACTGAGACACCCAAGGGTTCTTAGAAGGTTTAGAACCCTCAAGGCCATTGTGGCAGACATCAATGGCAGCCACATAGCCCCTAAGAGTAGAGGCTGCTAGCTTCTGGACCACACAGGACTGCAGAAAGTCCAAAAGGTCTTTCAAGGACGCAGAAGCCGGAACCACCGAAGGGCGGTTCGACCTGCACCAGGAGACGAAGGCCTCCCATTTACCCCTGTACACTTCCAGAGTACCAGGAGCTCTGGCCCTCTGCATCGTGTCTATGACCGCAGGGGCCAGGCCGGCAGCCCTCAGCCTCTCCCTTTCAGGTGCCAGACCCACAGGTCTAGGTGCTGGGGGTCCGGATGGAAAATCTCCTGGTTCGCCTGGCTCACCAGATCCCTGAGTAGGGGCAGGCGCCAAGGCCGACCGACCAGGAGAGGCGCTATCAGGGAACTCCAAGTCCCCTGACTCGGCGCCACCAAGAGCAACTCCAGGGAGTAACGTCTGACCCTCTCGAGGGTCGGACGAATCAGCTCTAGCGGTGGAAAGGCATACAGAAGGCCCCGCGGCCAGCTGCGAGACAGAGCGTCCAGGCCCAGTGGGGGAGTCCCCGTCAGGCCAAAGAACAGAGAACACTTCGCGTTCTCTGACGACGCGAACAAGTCTGCCACCGGGTGGCCAAACCTGAGCCAGATCTCCTCCGCCACTGAAGGTCGGAGAGACCAGTTCTCGTAACGTGGTTCCCCCCTGGACAGCAGATCTGCTCCGCTGTTCAGGAGGCCTGGAACATGAGAGGCCCTGATCGACTGTAGTCGACCATGGCACCACAGTGTCAGGTCCCGAGCTAACCTGTCTAGCTCCCGGGACCTCAGCCTCCCCTGTTTGTTGACATAACACATCGTCGTGGTGTTGTCCGTCCTGACGAGGACGTGCCAACCCAGGATCAGGGGTTCGAAGTGACGAAGGGCCAGCATCACCGCCATCAACTCCAGGTAGTTGATATGGTGGTGTCGCATCTCCGGGCCCCAAAGGCCCCGTGCTGTGCGACCTTCTAAGGTCGCGCCCCAGCCTGAAAGGCTGGCGTCCGAGGTGATCACCTTGCGGTGAATCACCTCTCCCATTCTGACTCCGGCCGACAGGAAGTCGGCTCGCCGCCAGGGTAGCAGCGCCTCCACAGTCCTGTGAGGGACCTGCACCAGAGCGCGACCCTCGGTGGACGGGATCCGAAGGGATAACATCCACCTTTGAAACGGTCTCATGTGGAAACGTCCTAGTTGCACAAGGTGCAGGACTGAGGCCATGAAACCCGTGAGGCGCATGACCCTCTCGTAACGGACTGTGTTCCCCGTTTGGAAGAGGGCTGCACAGGAGAGAAACTTCTCTATCCTCTCCTGCGAGGGACGGGCGATCATTGACTGCGAGTCCAGAATGGTCCCCAGAAAGGTGGTTCTCTGTGAGGGTGTGAGAGCACTTTTCTCTAGATTGATGCAAAACCCCAGAGACTGTAGGTGGTCCAAAACCAACCTGGTGTGACGCGCCACCTCCTGCTCGGAGCTCGCGCAAATCAACCAGTCCTCCAGGTAGTTTGCAATCCTGATGCCCTGGCGCCGTAGAGGTTCGAGCGCCGTCTTGGTCACTAGAACGAAGACACGGGGGCTCAGCGACAAGCCGAAGGGGAGAACTGTGTACTCGTACACTTTCCCCTGGAAGGCGAACCTGAGGAATTTTCGGTGAGGAGGATAGATGGAGACGTGTGTGTACGCGTCTCTTAGATCCAGAGAGGTGAACCAGTCGTTCACCCTCACCGAACGCAGCAGGCTGGCAGAAGTCAGCATCTTGAATTTGAAGGTTTTCAGATACTGATTCAAAACACTTAGGTTTAGAATGGGCCGTAGCCCTCCCGTCTTCTTGGGCACGAGGAAGTAGGTGGAGTAAAACCCCAGCCGAGTCTCGTTTCGAGAGACCTCCCTTACTGCGCCTTTGAGAAGAAGGGCTTGTATTTCCTTTCGTAACGCGGCCGCCTTGCGGCCCTTCTCCCTGGTGAAGAGTACTTTGGAAGTTAGAGGGGGGGATTTGTAGAATTGAATCCTGTAGCCCCTTCTTATGGTGCGAGAGATCCAAGGGTTCGGATTGCACCACTTCCATTGCGAAAAGCAGTCTGCCAGGGGAGTGTAGAGAGGAAGAACGGTCGGCACCGCCCTCGCGGGACGCCCGGTGTCGTTTACCGAGCGCCTCTTGAGGGGCCTTGCTTCCGTCGACACGTCCTGACGTGAAGACGTCGGGAGGGCGTGAGACGTTCTCCTCGGCGGAGCCGGAGGGGAAAACGAGCGTTCCTCTGACCCCAGCGGAGCCGGGGGAGGAAGCGAACGTACCCCGGGAACCAGCGGGGCCGGGGGAGAAAACGAGCGCGCCTCGGGGATCGGCGGAGCCGGAGAGGAAAACAAGCGCTCCCGCTGCCGAGGGGCCGCCCGGGCGGGGCGGCCGGAACGACGGACCGAGTGCACCTGAAGAGGAACGGTCATGTGGTTCGATGCTAGCGGTGCTGGAACAGAGGGTAAAGGAACTTTTCTGACCTTTGCCCGAGGAGGGCCTAAAGGAAACGTCTCCAAAACCCGCGGAGACGGACGTTTTAACTTTAGCTCGTTTGGCCTGACTGAAAACGTCCCGAGAGGGCTCATAGATACCTTTAGCAGAGAGTCTTGCTCTGGAGAAAGGAGTGACCCTGGAACAGTTAGAGAGTGTGGAGGGGAAGCTATGCTGCTCTCTAGTGGAGAACCGTGAGAAGGAGGATTTACACTGGGAAAAAGCATCTGAATAGGCTGTGACCCTGTACCTTTTAGAGCAGCTGTGTGTGGACTGTGTGTCTGTGAAGTTAGCAGATTGTGAGGAAGAGCCCGAAGGGGCTGACAATCTAGAGCTACCTGTGTCGATCGTGCGAGAGGAAGAACCACACAAGTTTCTGGCACACACATTTTTACTGTCAGTTTTTGTGGAGACAATATTTTGACAGAACCAGCAGGAGGCCGAGTTACAGGTTTTGAATAAAACGAACTTTTTAATGACCCCTGCTTTCCCCTCCCCAGAGGGGAAAGCAGAGCGGAGCGGAGCGGAAAGGCTGACGCTGGGGGTTTTCCTCCCTGGGCCTCTGAGTGGGCGGCTCCTGGCTTGGATGGCGGCGGGCCGTCTTGGAGGAAGACCTGGAGCTAGAGGAGGCCGAGGTCTTGGAGCCCCTACTCTTGTTCTGGGAGCGGGAGGCTCTTGGCTTGGAGGCTGCCTGGGAATAGGAGCCTCTAGAGGACTGCGGCGGGAACAGGGGGCCCCGGCTGGGAGGGGGGGGCATCATGTCCTGTACAATCTCCAGGGTTTCCTTGCGGGCTGCGGCCTGTCTCTGGAAAACCTGGTAACCGTCCGCCAGGATCTCTTTGGGGGAGCTGGGGAGCTTGAGGAGCTCCTCTCTCTCCTCGAAGTCTTTAGCCGCGGCGACTGGGTAGAGCCAGCGGAGAGCCTGCTGTTGCATGATGAGGTCCATAGCACGACCTGCCCAGGAGATGGCATGGAAGTTGGCATCTATTAGGTGGTCCACCGAGGCCAGGAGTTCTGTGGCAACAGCAGGAGGCAGGGAGCCGGATGCATTCTGAATCTGTTTCTGAATGTAGGCTCCCAGGAGACCAGTGACGTTCAGGTCCCTAGCAGAGTGGCCGATGGCCCTGTAGGTGTCACGTGCGCCCTTGGACATCTGGTCTTCGAAGCTGTCGACCAGTTTGGGGGCGGGTCTCAGGGTGAAGGGCCCCTTAGTAGCCTTGGGGTTCTTTTTGTAGAACTTGGCCTGAAGAGTAGCGGCCAGAGTCGGGCTGATCTTGGGGCAGGAAGGGACTCCGATCTCTGGACCTCCCACGAACTCCGAAGAATAAGGGAGTTTGTCTGGGTCCCAGTGCTTCTCCCAGGTTTCGTGCAGCGCCTCTTGGTAACCGGGGATCTGAGGAAGCATGCACATCACCTGCGGGGGGGGGCTTGGCGAGCCTTCCCTAGGCGGTGCACCTTAGCCTTCTCTGCCTGTGGAGCGAAGGCAACAGGCAGATCCAGGTAACTGGTGGCTCTCTCTAGTACACTCCAGGCCTCCGGAAGAGGAGGGGGGCCCTGGGAGGAAGAGCTCGCGTTGTTGGGTCTTGGAATGGCGCCTGAGGAGGCAGGAGCGGGACCCAAGGAGCTCAGAGAGGAGGTCTGAGAGGCAGAGAGGACCGCATCAGACCCAAAAGCTCCCCCTGAGGGAGAGGGAGGGGGAGCCTGTCCCTCCGTGGACACCTGGGAGGCCGGCAGCTGACCAGAGGCAATAGGGGAGGAAGCGGAGCCTTCCTGCATAGCCTGCTCTGGAGCCCCCGCCGATGGGGGTGCGGCTGTTGGACCGGGGGCGGCAGCTCCAGCCGTGGCGGCAACCGAAGGGAAGACGGACAGAGGGGAATCAGTCTCGGGGATAGAGATGATGATCTCCGGTTCCACTGACTGTGTGTCCATCTGTTCCACTTGAGGAGCGTTGTCCTCCTCACCCTCGACGACCTCCGCCCCAGCTTCCTCGTCGTCGTCGAATTCTTCATCCGACCAGCGTCTGAAGAGGCTCTGGGTGAAGTCCGGGCCTGAGTCCCCGCTGCCCCCGCTGGTATAGGAGAGAGCGGGGGAGGGAGAACGGCGGCGCCGGGTGGGAGGGGTGGAGGAAGAGGCCTGCATCCCCCGTCGTCCTGAAGAGGTACCGGGGGGAGAGGCAGGTGGTTCCACGGTCCCTGGAGAGGGGCCTGGCTGGAACGCCGCCATGATGTTGAAGAGACTAGCCGCTTGCGCGGCGTGTCGTTGCCTAATCAGCACCGGAGTGCGGAGGCATTCGCTGCAGTTCGGTTCGGGCAACAGGCTGTCGGCGGCGTGGGCCCAGTGCCTGCAGCGTACACAAAGTTGGTGCAAGTCCACCGACTCCAGGAGAAAGGGGCAACTCGGAGTGGTGCATGCACGGCCGGCGGGCGTGGAGCTAGCCGTAGCCATCACTGCTAACACAAGCTAACAAGCTAACAAGAAACGCTAACAAGGCTGCGAGCGTAAACAAGCTAACGAGGCTAGCGAGCTAACAGAGAACAATAACAGTAGAACGAAGAGAAGAATGGAATGAGTCTCGAAACCGGGTGGCTCGACCTTACTTGCCAAAGTCAGTTCAGACGAGACGAAATTCTTTCTCTTTGAGGAACGTAGATAAAAACTTTAGGAACTTCTTAATGCTGAAGACTTCGTTGGAGCGAGTGAGTGAAACAAGCAATCCAGTTGAAGCAGAAGCGAAAAAGAGGGGGAACATCCGGCGGATGGGGAATTTATAGGGGTCCGCCTCCAGGCGGGTACGTCATTTGACGGACATACCCTTCGGCCAATGGGAATTGTCCTACGGGAGTATATGTGAGTGATTCTGTTATTCTTGGTTGCCGCTAGCGACACCCATAGGAGTGGAGTGCTGACTGGAGATTCGTAAACAAACAGTGAATTTTAGAATGATACTACATACTGTCATACATACAATACATATTCATGCCAAATTTGATGCTTGTATCAAAAAGTGAACGATTGTGTCACTAATCTATTACATTATTATAGGGGATTCTGGTCCAAACATCACTTAGACATACCTATGCCTTCCTCACCACATCACCAGTAGGTTGGACTGATGTAAAGGTCTTCTATCAGGTCTCCCCCTATATCAAAAATAGCTACAGCTCATTCAGAATACAGCTTCTATAGTTGAACACATTTCACTCTCTGCATGGGCTTCTAGTGAGTCATAGAAATGTTGCTGCTCATCTTTAAATCACTCAATGGTTTAGGGCCAAAAAACATTTTTATATTAGAACTCTTGGAAAGTCTCTACTAACTGTATCCAGAATTAAAACAGAATTCATCGTGTCAACATTCAGATATTATGCCACATGTAGTAGGAACTGAGTTCTACAGGACCTGAGGCTTGCACCAACTTTGACTGCTACTTAGTTTTTAGTTTTTTATTCTCAACTTTCAACTTTGACTACTTTTAAATCCAGGCTAAAACGTTTACTTTCCACAGCCTTTTTATTAGTAATTTCAGGGGCACGGTGGCGCAGTCAGTAGCTTTGTCGCCTCATAGCTAGAAGGTCCTGGGTCCGCTGGGGGCGCTGGAGGCGTGTCCTCTGCGTCATCAGTGCCCATACCCTAGGTGGGGTTGGCGAAACGGCCTTTCTGTGTGGAGTTTGCATATTCTCCCCGTGTCCCCAAGGGTAGGTACCCTCACAAAAACAGGCAGTAATCCTGGTTTCTATACTGCCTCCCCCTGGTCAGCCGGGGTGCCTGATGGAGGGGAAAGGAACTGGTTGGGATAATGTGTTCCTTCCATGTGCTACGTCCAACCAGGGAAACTCCCCCCTGTCAGGTGATAAACCGCGGACTACTCACTCCTGCATTGAAGGAAGCATGAGCTCAGTTCGGGACTTTCCGCAAGTTGGCAGAGGCAGAGTAGCGCATAGGATTACATCTTAGGCATTGGCACCGGGTGAGAAATGGGTTACAAAAATCATGGGATAACATTTTTTAATAAATAAAGAAATTCCAGCCTATACACCTGTTCTTTTTGCATTATTAACTCTAACTTTATTTCTACTCTTAAACTGTACTAAACAACATGTACCACTTGCCAGCCTCATCCTTCTCTCTCTGACCTTGTCCGTGACACAGGCCTCTGTGGAGGTCGATGTGGTCCTCCTGTGTGACATCAAGTGCCATTCATAGTATTCTTCATCCACAGCCTTTTCCTGCTCTGCTGTGAGCATCCGTGTCTCGGCCCCGCACAGCAGTACTGACTCCATTGTCAGATTTACACACTCTCCTCCTATGCAAGGCATTCCAGACAAGTGCTCTCAGAACCTTCAGATCCTGTTCAGACGAAGCAGTCCAAGCAAGATATTTGAACTCCTCGACTACCTCAAGCTGGCAATGGCAATGGTTTCTCCTCCATATTAAATGCTATTACTTTAGTTTTCTTGTCTTTGGAGCTTTAGGCCAATCTTCCTGCACTCCATTTCTACTGCAAGTAGTAGGCCTACTTCTCTGACTTTGTCTGCTGTATCTTTTTCAAATCTTTTTTATTACGGTACAGTGTCACATTGAGGCAGGTACACACACACACAGTGATGACACCCCAAGTCCCATTCCCATCACAACAATCATTGGTAATGTCTGCTGTATCAAAGACTACGAGGGGCCTAGGGCAATGTCATCTGCAGACTGTAGTTGAGGTTGTTAATCGTGATGGAAAGTACTCTACGTGTAGTCTGCCTTGGGACCATCGTGGACCCCCGTGTCTCCTCCCTGTCACTAATTCGAGTCTCAGAGGATGGGCCATCGCTGCAAGGACCTCAAACTCTTTAGTCTCACGATTGTGGATCTGAACCTTGGCTCTAGTCTGGCTATAGCTTGCTTCTATCATCTGAACCATCCAAAGACATTTTAATTAATATACTGTATATACAATGTTTGTATGTAATTAAGCATAAATGGCTTAAGAGCAAACTAAAAATACAGTAGCTGTTGTGATTGCATATAGACAACAAAAGGAAATTCCTCAGCATCATCCAAGAAGTAATTATAACCCAGAAACATCAAAGGCTGCCATCACCCTGTGTCTAATTATTAAATTAACAATGTTTACGTATGCATGTTATCCCTCCCTTCCTCTCTCTTTCGGTCCCTTATGGTACCTCTCATGCTTTGCATACTTTCTCTCTTCACTGTCTCACTCGCCTTTCTTCTGCATTCTCTCTCTCTCTCTTGTTGGGGTGATTTGGTAATGATAAACATGTTATTTATAGATATTGTTTCACTGTTGCCTGCACTAATCAACATAATCAGCATAATAACAGGATCATGCACACATACTGCTAAACATCTGCATCCATGGAAGTACCGGATGATGTGTTGTCAGGGTGGCACAAAATGCTTTCTTTGACTGTGTGTGTGTGTGTGTGTGTGTGTGTGTGTGTGTGTGTGTGTGTGTGTGTGTGCGTGTGTGTGTGTGTGTGTGTGTGTGTGTGTGTGTGTGTGTGTGTGTGTGTGTGTGTGTGTGTGTGTGTGTGTGTGTGTGTGTGTACTGATACAGTATATTTTATGGCTCTCGTATATCCTCTACTGTCATTGCTGTCTGGCACAATCCTTTTCAGGATTCAAAGATTACTTTGTTGGGTTTTTATGCATTTGTTGATAGGACAGTAGACTGTCAGGAAATGGAGAGAGAGATGGGTATGGTGACACACAACAAAGAGCCCCAGCTCTCTCTTGTTATGCACTTTCAACCTGCCTGGCATTGTTATTTTGGGCAGAGATTTTCTATTTTCACAATGTGTGACACTGTTATAAGGTGGGCATTAATTAGTTCCTGTTTTAAAAACATAAAAAGACTAAAATGCTAAAATGTTCAAGGACCATCTTTGTTGCTGCATTCGGTCACATTGTTACGTCCCCGTCTAGGGGAAAAAGGGGATGCAACATAAATTTGGAGTGAACCCCATTTTTCTTTATAAAATAAGATAAATAATTTATTTACAAGAATTGAAATTGAAAAGTACTACAAATGATAATACAGTATGACACACGGAGCAACTCAGGGAAACAAATATAAACACACTAAGACTAACCTGGACTTTAACCCACTAACCTGACAAACAAAATAAAGTTACAATAAACACCTAGTCTTACCTGCTCTAAACTACCAAAGTGTGACAAATACAAAGACCACGGAAGCTCTTTGTATTCGTGCCATGGCATTGGTCCGAAGGTTCATTAGTCCGAATTTGTTAAGAATACTATGCCTAACTCAAACCCTAACCCTAACCCTAACCTCAGTAACCCTAACTAAATTCGGACTAATGAACCTTCGGACTAATGAATCTTCGGACTTATGGGCAGTCCCCGTTTAACCTTAGAACTTAAAGTTCTCATTAAAGTCATTAGACTGTGTGCAAATACTTTAACAGAACTAAACTAGACAAAATGACTGATACAGTGAACAGTTTGTGTATACATTTTTAGTGGTCATGTTACATGTCTTGTGGCTTGTATGTGTCGGAAGAATACAAACTGTTAAAGAGAAATGAAGTTTCAACAATATAGAGTAGCGTAGTCCAAGGACTAAGCAGTCTTCTGATCAACATTACAATATTGTAATCAAGGTAATTTAGTTGACATTCTTTGTGATGTCAAAGCACAACCAGGGCACACTCGTGACATCATTGCTGTAAGACTCTGCACAAGGTTCAGTGTCAGCGGTAATTGTAGTCTACTAACTGTAGATATAGTATAATTCAGTGTATCTAATTAGCTCTGCACATACACAAGGGGTGTAACGATATATTTTAACAGCGATACGATACGTATGACGATACATGGTTGACGATACAATGCATGGACGATATTTGTTCATTCATGGCAATACGATATTAGTTATAACACTCAAGAGTTAAATTAACACCAAGGAGTTTATTGTGTAGTATTTTGGTATTTGGACAGCATCAATCTATAAATTCACAAATCACGGTGCCTTTTAGCACCGCTATAAAAAATGAAGCGAAGGATAGTATAGGGAGCGAACCTGTATGAAACCGGGAGAGTGTTGCCGATCCAATTAGACCTGTGATGTCCTCTTAGGAACTCATGACAAATGACATCCTCATCTGGGCCATCTGTGAATGCTTGGGAGACCCTGAAAGATAAGAGCTTAGATTATGTTTGCTGGGTGGTCTGTTGTTTTTCCTGAGCTCACACACATACACACGCACGCACGCACGCTCACGCTCACACACACGCACGCACGCACGCACGCACACATGCACACACACAAACACACAAACACACACACTTTCCACTGTGTTTGTATCGTTCCAATGCACCATTTACCAGTTCAGTTGTTGTGTTCACAACCAGTAGAAGTTCCAACTGGGCATTATTAGCACTTGCTGATGTTGGGGTGGGGGTGGGGATGCTAGACTGACCTCCAGGCTTTGTGTGCTTTTCCAAATCATTTTATCAAAGTCTGGCAGAGGTCAGCCAGCCCCTCCTGTCTGTCTGCAACTCTGCATGCACTCTCTCACCCCTCCACCACGGCCGTTGCCAGGGGAACCATTAACAGCTATGAGATGGAGAGACTCCAGTCAAAAACTGCTAAATCACTTTCCCTCTCCCCCTGTCCCATTCAAGTCTTAAAACTTCTACTGTACACTGGCTACAACATCCCCCTTTGTGAGTGTGTGTCTGTTTGTGTTGGGTCTTCTGCAGGTGTGTGTGTGTGTGTGTGTGTGTGTGTGTGTGTGTGTGTGTGTGTGTGTGTGTGTGTGTGTGTGTGTGTGTGTGTGTGTGTGTGTAACCCTAACCCGAACATGAGACAGGAACAAAGATGGTTCTCTGAATGGAGTTGGATGGATGTGCACTGCAGTGTGGTTCTGCTTGACTTGTGCCGCAGAATGCCTGAAGGCCAAGGGCTCTCTCTCACACACGCACACGCACACACACACACACACACACACACACACACACACACACACACACACACACACACACACACACATTTAGGCACCCCAGCCCAGACCCTGTGGACTTGGTTCTGTATGTGTGTGTGTGTGTGTGTGTGTGTGTGTGTGTGTGTGTGTGTGTGTGTGTGTGTGTGTGTGTGTGTGTGTGTGTCAGCTCTTCTTTTGTGTTGTCTATTGTTTTGTTTTACAGTGACACACTGCCCCCCCACTTGCACAGTACAGAAGAATAAACTTTATAGGATGCAATGTTTGGGTCAAACAAGAGACCTTCTTCAAGCTTGCACCGTTGTTTGGCAGAAACGATGCTTTGAATAAAGCTCATTCTCTAAATACTTCTTTACTTGGTTGTGCAAAAGGTTTTCCAACATTTAATACAGACAACAATTTAACCTCAGATTATACACTGCACTCCATTTAACACTGACAACAATATTTGGTAGTGCTGTCGCCTCACAGCTAGAAGGTCCTGTGTTCGATTTCCGCCGGGGGACACTGTGGGCGCTGGGGGCGTGTTCTCTCCTCCGCGTCATCAACGCCCACACCCTAGGTGGGGTTGGCGAAAGGTCCTTTCTGTGTGGAGTTTGCATGTTCTCATCGTGTCTCCTAGGGTACCCTCACAAAAACATGCAGTAATCCTGATCTCTATACTGCTTCCTCCTGGCCAGCCAGGGCACCTGATGGAGGGGAAAGGAACTGGTTGGAATAGCGTGTTCCTTCCACGTGCTACGTCAATACTGGGGAAATCCCCCCTGTCAGGTGAAAAGAAACAACTTGGACTACACATGCATAGAAGGAAGCATGAGGTCAGTCCGTTGTCTCCCCAGGCGTGGCAGAGGGAGAGCAGAGCCCAGGATTACATAGCTTAGGCAATTGACCGATCGCTATGCCCCTCCTAAAGCCGTGCTTGCCCAATGCCACGTTTAGCGACAGGTTACTAAGGCGGGTGCCTTGGCAAGCTGCCATGGCGGCGTGCAGCAATAGCACCCAGCTGCAGACTAACCTGCCACAAACAAACGCACGTCCAGGAAGAAAACAATAGCCTATACTAAAGTCAGATTAACATACAGTACACAAGTTTTACCAGTTATATTTTCTCATGAAGTGCTCCTAAATTATTCCCGTGGGTTTGTGTAGGTCAGTGCAATCCGTTCTGTTTTTGTTTCAGTGTTTGTGACACGGAAGCGAGTGGGTGGGACGTTCGCGAACGAATCGAGTCTGTTGAACGACTCTTTGAAATGAACGATATGATTCGGTTCACAGTAGGGAGCCGTTCCTTTCTAATGAACAGTGGTGGGAAAAGTACTACATGTCTTTACTTAGGTAAACATATCAATACTGCAATCAAGTTTGGAATGTTATTAATGTACTAGAGTAAAAGTAAAATAGTATTGGTTTCAAAATGTACTTAAAGTACCAATATTAGAACGTACTCATTATGCAGAATGTCCTGTTTCACAGGTTTTCCAATGAGTAAAATGTAGAAAAATCATTTGCAAATAGCCGATCTACAAGCTCACAATGCATCGCAACGTGACACATTGTGAGCTTGTAGATCACCTATTTTCAAATGCCAGAAATGTATCCAATGGCCAAAATGTATAGGCCTATATGGGTGGAAGTGATTTACAATCATAATCAAAATCTACAAAGTAACCAGTAACTAAAATGAGCCAGTCTTTTGAACGGCTCTTTGAAAGGAACGGATCTCAGAGATCCGGTTCACTTCAAAGAACCATAAATCCCATCTCTATCTAGCAGCCAGACACCGATGCGCGCCGCCATGGCAGCTTGCCAAGTCTGCTGCGTTAGTAACCTGTTGCTAACTTGGCATTGGACAAGGACGGCTTTAGGAGGGGCATAGCGATCGGTCAATTGGCACTGGGTGAAAAAATGGGTTACAAAATCTTGGGGAAAAAAATAACACTGACAACAATGCATCTCAGATTATAGTCACTGCACCCCTGTACTCATACATATAGGCCAACTCAACCTGTGTTGAACATAGTTGTGGAAAAAACTAAAATATTTTCAACAATAATTACATAGTCAGTGACCAGTGTCATCCCTCATTAGGGGGATAGAGCACATCTGCGCTGATTAGGCAGACACCAGCATTCAGGATTTTGATATTCAACTCGACTTGCCAACAATGATCCACCTCTTTTAAAAAACCTTGTTTAAATACAAAGAAAATAAGTTGTCAGAGTCCATGGTATTCAGACCACGACAACCTGATCACACCGGCGGTGAGCGTGTACATTTTATGTGAGCTTGCGCACGAGAATAGAGATGCTATAGAGTTCATGTGGTTAAAATATTTCAATTTGTTACTGATACGTTTGCCAAGTATCTATGTATGTATCGCCACACATGCGTACATCCACTGCCAGTGGACCACTGGGCTGTCAGTCATTTTTTCAAATCAGAGGGGAACAGTTAAGACAATCAATTAATTGATCATTAAAATCATACTCATGTCAGATGGGTGGGCCACGAATGCTTTTGCTGTAGGTAGACTAGCTGTCACAGCCTGTGTGCTTCAGAACATCACAGAGACAAATGTCTGACCTCTCTCTCTCTCTCTCTCTTTCTCTCTCTCTCTCCACTCAACCATAAAAAAAGAAAATTGGAAATAAAAAGGGACCAGTCAAGGAGAATAAGTGAGAGAGTCTATCCCATTACTCAGTTGCTTTAAAACAGCTGCCTTCAGCAAGGTAAACACACACTATAGGTAGATGTGTTTAACAACTACTGTCTTAAGTAGAGTGTGGCAGATAAGACAATATGGTACACATTACAAATGCATCATTCACATTATTGCATACATGAACACTTCATCAACAAGCCATATTCAAGTCTTGTCAGATGACAATTGACCTCAGACAGCCTCAGTTGACCTCTAGGAGCCTAACAGGAACTGAGGCGTTCAGTCTTCCCCATTATTGTCTCCACCAGCCGAAGGCATGGGGGAGAGTATGTTTTCCTCTCCGTCCGTGCGTCCGTCCGTGCGTCCGTGCGTCCGTGCGTCCGTCCGTCCGTCCGTATGTCCTCGCAGTTTGTGAGCGCCAAATCTCAGTCGCCGTTGGCCCGGTCGCTGCCAAAGTGAGCACACACATTCCCTGGATGCCAATCTAGAACCTCTGCCCTAAATTTTTCAAATGGGCCTTTTCTAGCGCCAACTAGTGGCCGATGTTTGCTAAACACATTTCTGTGCACTACTCTTACAGATTTTGTCCAAAAATCCTACAAATCGGTAGGCAATATCTCGACAGTCATGTGATCGACACGGATCTGTCCGATTTTGCATATTCCATCCTGATTGGCTAAGATTGGCTTCCAAAGTTTGTGGGATTGAGCCGTTTTGAACAAAATGCCTCAAATCACAAACGCAAAGTGCAATTATCATGAAATCGCGCACACACGTTCCCACTAGGCCGAGGAAGAAATGCCACTTAATTTTTTTTAATCAGCCTCATGGTGGCGCTATAACAGCCCGATTTGTGGTTTTACCTATAACTCCACCGATCAGTTTCAAACTTTGTAAGCGCACTCCCTAGAGGCTAAGGATAAACCTTTGCCCTGCATTTTTCACATCAGCCTTTTATAGCGCCACCTTTGGGCCGACTTATGTAAAACACATTTTTGGATATTACTCCTTGAGATTTTATCCAAAAATCATGCAAATCGGTACACAGTATCTCTATAGTCTTGTGATCAAGTCCGATCCGTCTGATATTTCATATTCCATCCTGATTGGCTAATATCAGCTTCCAAAGTTTGCAGGATTGCTCCGTTTTTGAACAAAATGCCTCAAATCATCAACGCAGCTTGCGATTACCGTGACATTTGCCACACATATTCCCACTAGGTCAAGGAACAAATGCTACCTTTTTAACATTGTCCTGTTATAGCGCCACCAGCAGGTAGACTTTAGCAAAACACATTTTTGGAACACAATGCTTGAAATCATGCATGCAGCGTCCGATTGCCATGAAAGATCTAAGGTGAAGAACATATGCCACCCTTTGTACATTGGCCTATTATACAGTAGCACCACCAGGACGCACGGCCTGGTGGAGACCTGTGCTCGGAAGAGCACTGCTTCTAGTTGACATTGCATTGCTAGTGTAGCAGAGTGACTCACTTTGTCTGCCTGATGGCCTCAAAAGTATAGTATCTCCACCGCCCACTGGTCCACAGGGATGGTCTAGTCAGTGGTTAAGATATTGGACTTTCATGTGGGAGACCCAGGTTCGAATCCCAGGTGTTACACTAGCACATTTACAGTACACTCAAGCTTCACAACTCTTGCCCTAAGAGCATGTCCGTACACATACATGTAGACACACACACACACACACACACACACACACACACACACACACACACACACACACACACACACACATAGAGAGAGAACACTGAACACACACTCAAACCACATCTAGCAAACACTCATATGACACAGAAATAGATAGATGTGCACATACATAGACACTGTGTATCAAAGAGCAAACACATTCTATAGGTAGATATGGGGCAGTGGTGCATCCTAAAGGTTAGAGTTGTGTTTGTGACAGAAAGCTTACCGGTTCGATCCCCCAAACTGGCAGAATAAATCTGTGTGGGGAAGTGAATGGCCATCATTTTATCTGTCCCCTGACACCTCTGAAGAGCCCTTGAGCAAGGCACTGAACCCCCATCTCCAGTGGAGCTGCTGTGTGGCCAACAGTATAAGACTGTGGTTGTACCGGTGGGCTCCCAGGTATTCATGCGTGTGTGTGAGCGTGTGAAGCAGGGTGTTCCCGGGAAAAGAGCTCAGCCAACCTCCCCTGGGTAAAATGGTAAAAAATACAAAAAAGTTGCTGTCTTAAGGTAGATATTATTGTGGGCTCGCCTATAAGGCGAGCACACTTTAGATATTGTCATTATTTACTAGGCAGGCAGTCAGTGCAAGTATCAAAAAACTTCGGTTCCTTTCTACTCCTACATACTTAGCGAGAAAATGAAAAGAAAAACATCAATGTGTTCAGCTTACAGTGGCGAAGTGTGCTATTATTTTTTATAGCAATCGGCCAAATGGTGGCGCTGTAGGAAGCCTTCGAAAGTGCGAACTTTGAACAGGTAGAGCTCATGCTGTGTTTTAGGTACAGCCATGAAACCTGTATACACTTATGCGTCTCCTCATGCCGAACAACTTTTACCCTCTAACTTTTGACCTCTGACCTTTAGGTCTCCCACAATTCGGAATTATATGAAAAACAGTAAAAATCTATCTCCTCCTGGGATTTTCGCGTCAAGTGCACAAAACTTTTTTCACATGAACTTTGGACCAATACGGTCAGATTGATCAAACAGATTTTTTTTAAAGTGAAATATAATTTTTTAATAATTCAATCAATATTGTGGTTTTATGCAAATTATTCTTCGGCCTCTAAATCATACATGCAAAGTTACACGTTCATGGCATTTGGCAAAGATGTGGAGGGTTAGTCAAAGTATCACTGAAACCAATTGTATTCCAATCGGCCAAAGGGGGGCGCTATACGAAGCGTTTGAAAATTCAAACTTCAAACGGGCATAAGTCATGACTCGTTTCGTTTGAAGACATGCAACTTGTTACACGCGTGCTTTGACTCAAGCGGAAGACATCTGTGTCGTTGTTAAGTAAGCTCCGCCCTTCGATTTTCCACCATTTTGAGCAGTTTGTAAAACGCGTAAACCCGCTTTTATTCTGGAATTTTCGCTCCACGTGCACAACACTTTTTTTACGTGAACTTTGGACCGATATCTAAAGATCTGTCAGATCGGATTTCTTTAAAATTGAAACATGCTTTTTAAAATAAATTCAATGAATATTGCAGTTTTATGCAAATTATTCTTCTGCCTCTAAATCAAAAATGCAAAGTAACATGTTCATGGCATTTGGCAAAGATGTACGCTTAAACCCGTTAGGATTTTTTTTTGCAATTTGCATGAAACATTCTACACACAATCTAAGGACCTTTATCTAATATGCCTATGAAGTGCACACACACAAAAAAAATAATAATAATGAATATAGCTGCAAGCAGCGATAAAGTGGCCAAAGCCAAAAACACCTCAAATCATGAACACAGCCTGCAATGTGCGTGAAATCTTGCAAGCACATTCCCAATAGGTCAAGGAACAGATACCACCCTTCTTACATTGGCCTGTTATAGCGCCATCAGCGGGTCAACTTTAGCACAACACATTTTTGGAACAAAATGGACCAATCTTTGACGTCAGTAACGTCAAAGAGAGCACTGCCTGCGATCTTGACGTTTTGTACTTTTATAGCCATTGTTTTCTGGCTTGAAGCGAGCCCACAATTGTTTCGAAGGAACAATATTTTTCTAGTGTGTTTTCAGATCATGCCTTTGTGTACTGATCTATTTGCCCCCAGGAACTGTGTTGTGGCTGTACAACAATCACAATCTATCTCATGTTTTGTTTTTCTCATGGTACAGTAATCTATACAGCAATATACAATCATTCCAATGTGATGTCAGTCCAGTTTGCCGCGGGGGACACCGGCAAACGCAGCCTGTTGCCTGATACCAGCCTTCTGGATTGGATTAAATTCTGACAGAATACTGAATGCATAGATGTGCCCAGCCCAGGCAAAGGCAGGAAAGGAAAGAGGCACACCACCTAAGTAGAAACACTGCGGCGCGACAGCAGAGCTAACAACACTGCAGGGCTCAAGACCTTGATGTTAGACAGGAGGGTGTGGAGGGCAGCGATTCAGGAGTCCCGAGTTGGTGTAGTACACAAACTACAGTACGCACCCTCGCATCGCAGATGTGGAGTGGAACTGTGCAGTGTTTTGCACAATGTCACATGCACACAGCATCAGTTTCAAACAGCATCTACCAATACGTAGCCTACTGCCATTACCAAATTGTAGATGTTTCCATAGACATAGAAAGGTAGACGCCTCCTTCGACTCTGATGCATGTGCATCGAGGGACTAAGGGAATCACGTGTGCATTGCTTCCACGTGTGTCACACATAGGGAAGTTGCTAGGCCAATCAGAGGTAGGTGGGGGCTGGTCTTTACGTACGCAGCCTGTAAGAACAGCTGAGCCGCGCAACATCGGAACGGCTCTGTTGAATTGAATTGTAGTCCCGGAAAAGTCGCGCTGTGATTGGCCAGTAGTCACTTTGACTGACAGCGTTCCCTTAGTTTTTCCAGGATGTCCGGACTACAACTGTTGCACGTCGCTCCAATGAACTGCAGAGGTGAACGAGGCATCTATCTCTTTATATCTGTGATCGATGTTTCAGCAGACAACAGGTACAGTATTTGGCAAACAAAGATATCCTGCTTTCACATCATAATTATGAATACAGTGTGTTTCTGTCTTAAAGTTATAAATGTGGGCTTCATAGAAAGTGTTACCGTTATTTCTATTGTTTCCCTTTCCTCTTTTAATTATCACATTGCCACATTTAATTGTTTTCAACTTTGCTTGCTTTTGAGGACACACACACCCACGCATGCAAGCACGCACGCACACACGCACGCATACACAATATCATTTTTGGACAGTTTCTCTTGTCTAAAGCACAGTGAACACAGTAAAAATGCCATTCATAATAGTTCAATTACAAGTTGTAATGTTGCATGAAATATACAACCATAGAGAATATTAATCACATTTGAAAATATTTTACTGTGTGCATCTCCATACTGAGATAAACAGTAAAGCATTGCTACACTAATTATATGTCCTTGTTCTTTCTAATTATTCATCCCTCGTCTGTTGTGTTGTCTTGTGAAGCAGGGAAAATAAACTTGTCACTATTCATGAACAATGTCCTTGTAACTGCGATGCATTGCACGTGGAAAAGTAATTTAATTTTCAATTAAAATAAATTGGTATGTGCTAATGATGCTCAATTAACTGAATCTCCTTCTATTCACCTACAGTACACTGGGACATGGTTGGTACTCATTTGGCAGTAGAGGACATGTCGATCACAGAACCATGATTTGAACCCTGGTCTCCTGCATGGGAAACATTAATCGCTCAGTCAGGGATGAAGAGCTGTTACTGTTACAGTCCTCTCTTTCTGTTGTCTCTCTTCCAACATGGTGGGCTGTGGCCTC
The DNA here is from genome assembly GCF_963921795.1 of Nannobrachium achirus. Classification (NCBI taxonomy): domain Eukaryota; kingdom Metazoa; phylum Chordata; class Actinopteri; order Myctophiformes; family Myctophidae; genus Nannobrachium; species Nannobrachium achirus. Next base: position 11,726,102 of record NC_137817.1, read on the forward strand.
CAGCAAGAGCCATCTCTTCTGGCGTCCCCGGGTCGGGGATCCCAGAAGAGCTCGCCCTCCCTCGTGGCAGACCTCTGCAGAGAGGGCTACTGGGCTTACTGGGTGTTTCAACATACCTTTCCATTTAGGGTACAGCGCCAGGCCTACTGTAAGCACTTTCTTCCTCATTAATGGAAACAATGATTAACTCCAAAAGGATGTAACCAATTTCTTCTTACCTTTACAGCACTATGCGGGGGCATTAGTGGCTCAGGAGCATGAATCAAAACAGCATCCCGGTTCCAACAATGGACCAAGGGCGGAGCGCTTGTTTTCGGTGGAGATGACGGAGGTGCGCAGTCTCAGGCGACCATGAGCCACGTGAGACATCACCGAGCGAGCGGTAGCGAGCGAGTCGCCGTGTCGAGCGTTGCGATGGTCACATGAGCCGACTCAGCGCCGTTACCGACTTAAGTGCCGTTATGGACAGAATAGTAAATCTTCATCCCCCCGACTGCCAATCACAAGCTTCCACTGCTGGAATCGGAATGCAGTTTTGATACACGCGATACACAATTCTATCAATCAGAGCAGGTGTGCATTGTTGCATTAACAAATCATCAACAAATAGTGACCGTATATTTGTACGTGTTTAAATAGATATTGCAGTAATAATGAAATATTTTTTGTGAGTTTTATTTTTTCTCTGAAGCATCAGCTTGAGGGGAGTAGCTCATTCAATGTTATGGATTGACATCACATGTCCATTTCCTGCTTTTATTATGGAGTACTGGGCTAATCTACCCAGTTTCACTTATATAACACTTCCCGGCCTTATATTTTGTCCATTTCCCCTCAACAAAGTATGTGGCAGAGTAAAGTGTTGGTGGCTGTAGGGGAGTGGTTCTCCTTTCAGAAAGCTTGTAATATTACCACCAGGCTTCAGTGTCACTACGGGGCCTGTAACAGTAAATGGTCTGAGACCACTGACCAACATCATGGTCTGCATGACACACTTAATCTAAATTAAATCAGATTCAGCCACTCCAGGCCAATTTCCTTCTATCTCTCTTTCTGTCTTGCAAAGCACACATGCACACACCTCTAGGAAAACATATTACAGTGAAATAAGTGGGCTTGAGGGCAAGAAATGGCTTGCTAGAGATGCTTGTCCCAGAGAACAAGCAGCCAGGGGGGAAGTGGGATAGACAGGGGAGACGGATAGAAAGGGAGGCAGAGAGAAAATGTGCTAGAAGGAGGGAATGCGTACATGTGTGTGCTACAGAGAGAGAGAGAGAGAGAGAGAGAGAGAGAGAGAGAGAGGGTCATACAGAGAATGGGAGCACAAGAAAGATTTTGTACTGTAAAATCCTAAAAACTGACCAAAATGGGAGAGAGCCATTTGGGTACATTTGGGTGAAAATTAGCATGTGGCTGGTGGAATGTGCATGGGTAATGTAAGAAATCATGGGCAGTTTGTCACTGTAGATACAGTAACATGTTGTTGTGATTTAGTGTTCGTAAGTGACAGCCATCGCATCCTTCTCCCAGCTATCTCTGGTTTGAATCCAGCTTGTGCACTACATGTCATCTCCCCCTGTCTCTTGTTTTTGTGTTAAAAGTGCCTCCACTTAGTATTAGTAATTGTAGTATTACAGTTATACTCATATAGTCCTCATTAGGGCTGCAATAATCAATGATCTTCTTATCAATTATTCTAGTTTGATTCATCGAATAATCGACATGCACGTTTTTGAATGGAATTTTTTTAACAAGAGCGTAGATCTGCTAATTTACAATATATTAACTATGATTCCTTTTCTTTTTTTCAGTTTTGGGGAAACTAAGTTCCCATACTTGGCCCAGAATCCAATTTCGAGCCTCAAATCAGTCTCCGAAGAGCAGGCGAAAGGATGCAACCGAGGCTAAAGATAAGAAAAATGATGATGCACCGAGGAGAGAGAGAGACATGGCCAAAATGCTAAAGTGGGGGAGAAGTCTGGGAGTAATTGAAACATTTACAGCACAGAGAAAGTAGCATTTGCAGAGGAGATTGGAAGGAAACTGTTGGGAGAAGGGAGAAAGAAAATGATGGGATTAAAAGAGAGGAGTGGTGATTAGGGGAGAGATTAGGAGAGTGTGCACCCTACAGACAATTCAGGGTGTATGTGTGTGCGTGCGTGCATGTGCGTGTGCGTGTGGGTGCGTGTGAGTGAGAGAGATAGTATTAAACAATAATGAATATTCTTAAAGTGTAATGCAGCCAATATAATGGCATGACCCTCAGGAGCAACAGGGTTTGAAGTCAGAGTGAGAGTGCTGGCGTGGGCCGTTAGGCTGTGAATGTCAGAGACTGTAAGAAGTTTTCAGAAATAATGAGAGCAGTGAGTGGATCAGTGGTGTGTTAGTGTGTCTGAGCTTTCACAGTGACTTTGTACGGCTGTCTCCCGTGCACTGCCAGCTATGAACGAAAATTGGAAAAAGTAGAACAAAGAAAGAGCAGGGCAGATATTTCAAAGGAGCACAGATAGAAAAAAAGGAAATTAAATGAGAGACTCTGGCAGTCAGTCATGTAGATGTGACAACGGGCCGGATGTCGGAAATAAAAACAAACAATACTATGTCAACAACAAAAAATACATATTTTTTCAACTTTAATGTACTACACAGTGCAGTAATTACTGTCAGCTCCTGCATGCCAATAAAAGATGGGACTGCCAGAAAACTACAACTCAGAAGCTGTGCCTTCAACTGACAACGCGAGACAGGCTTTTAAGTATGATGGTGGTTTATCATTTGGTACAGAATTAGCCTCGGAAACCCAGGCTTTTTTTTGGCGATCGGAAAAGAAAAATTAAAAGTACAGAATGAGCTCCATGTTGTGATTACTAAGATGCCAAAAGCCCTCAAGGGGACCCTCCAAGAGGAAAGACAGAGAGGACCACCACTAAACACCTAGCTGGCACAGAGACTTGGAGGCAGATGCCAAGTGGATGCGCTACACCTGGAGAGGTTGGCTCACGACTGGGATGCTGGGAGAACTCTCTTAGACAACCTAAACCCCACGAGTAAGTAATGCCAAAAACCATCTGTTTGGTGGGTGCATCTCTCCACTCCGACATGTCTCCTTTCCGACATGTCTCCATTCCGACACTAACCCTATCTCTACCCCTACCCTAAACCTTAGGCCCATGGGGAGTGTCGCCACTCCGACAATAAGAAGTCCATTTCGGAGTGGCGACATGTCGGAATGGAGAGCGCCTCCCCTGTTGGGTATGCTCCATCTTGCACTGTCCTCCTGCCTCTGTACTCAAGGTTTTGGTGTCATTTGACAGCATAATATACTGTATACCATATGACTATGCAGCCACTGTTACAGAGACAAATAAACACCTACTTGCTATGCATGTCATGATGAAGATTCTGAAAATATTATGTTCTCAGTATAAAGTTGATTATGGTTTGAATTTCATGGAGCAATGTTCATGCATCCAATAGATTCTATAAATGTATACTATGAAGGTTTTACATTCTATAAAACACATTCCAGGAGGCCTTGCTTGATCTAACCCCTCACTGGTAGCCTTGTTCCAGCCTTTTCTCATCTGCCTCAGTGATGCAGACAAAGGTCCGCCTTGAGGTGAAGAAATATGAATATTTATCCTTTGAGAAAGACAATCATACTGTATTCCGTGATTCATGTGGTTGCCACTTGTTTTGTTTTACTGTAGCAATAATCTTTGCTCTCTCTTTACTCTTTACTCAAAAGGGAGCGTGTCGCTGTTACTACATGTCATCTTTTCGACACCCGACTCTAACCCTCACCCTAACCCTAACCTCAGTGGAGTGAGTCGCTAACCCTCCGGTCGAAATGATGGTCGTTCGAAAGAGGGCGATTTTCCCTACTCAAAATTGTACTTAAAGGGGCACTCCACCACTTTTCAAGCTATCTTCATATAGTAGGTCCTCACTAATGTTCATGATAAAACATCACAATTTTTTTTCTACCGGTGACATCATCAATGGGAAATGCAAGCTAATAGAAACTGCAGGCTTTCTATTCCTGAAAAAGTTGCAATGTTAAAGTGGAAGCCATTGTTCTCGTGATAATAAAAATCTAAAAAGTCAAACGATGATGTCACCGGTAGAAGGATTTGACAGCTCTCCTATGAGACCCAGACTGAATAGAAAAAAATTGTGCTATTTTATTATGAACATTAGTGAGGACCTATTATATGAAGACAGGTTGAAAAGTGGTGAACTACTCCTTTAAGTAGAGTACTTGAGTAAATGTAATTAGTAACTTTCCACCACTGAAAATAGCCATTGTGGCCTACCTTTTAACCCCATCTAATTTGTGAGATCCAAGAAAAAGAGTGGGACGAGGCAGACAGGTCAGGGGGAATTATTTGGAGGGACACCTCCACTTCCATCAACATTGATAGTTCCTGTGTCCCATATGAGCATGTGATTAGATACAGACGGAGAGAATGTAATTACACTTGCACCCTCATTAAACCTCTTACACCTGGCGCCTAAAGCACAGTGTGGACTGAGTATCATTTTGTTCTTCTCTGAGCTTTGATGAGTACAGGTACAATGACACTGTTTCTGCACTGTGACTCAGCCTCAATTAATTTATCAGCCTAGCACCTCTTTACCCTACTCTAATTACCATGTGCTAATTACATACTTTGTCTCATGACAGGTCGTGGCCTCAGAAAAGTAAAACATTTCGTACTTTATAGCCTACTGTTCTGGACCAGTGGAAGGTGAACAGGATGCTTATGGAAGGACCTCGGTCATTTAAACCACTTAAACCTTATACTTATACTTAATGGTCCCTCAAGGCTCTATACTAGTGACTTTTCAGTTTGTGCGGAAAAGTCATACTGAAGGCATTATCTCCTCTTATCAAGTCACTCTGAAAACACCTGCTAAATGCCTCAAAAGTAAATGGTAGTTTCTCCTTGATGCTGTAAAAGGCTATACTGATACACAATCTACCAATTCTTTTAAAAATGGACTAAAAACATGCCTTTTTAACAAAGCTTTTTCTTAGGTCTTTTAATCCTTTAATCCTTAAAGATATGTTCTTGGGCTTTTATGCTTTTATTGATAAGACAGTAGACAGGAAATGAGGAGAGAGAGATGGGGAGTAAAGTAGCAAAGTAGTAGTAGTCGGGGTCGGGACTCAAACCAGCGACACTCTGTCAGGCTACACTGAGCCTATGTGGTATGCGCCTGGACCGGTAGGCCAACAGGCGCCCCTTAATTCATTTTTAATAACATTTTCCCCCCAGAACATGTCTTCTTGTTGCTGCTTTTGTAATTTTTGTGCCTTTTTGTTTTTAAACCCTGTAGCAGGTGAAAAAAAAAAAAAAAACACTGTGTGTTTCGGGTCTCACAACAACATACCCTCCTCCAGCCGATCCGACGAGGCTTATCAGACCCCGGCCTGTGTCCAAGTGGCATGCCACAGCCCCCACTGTCTCTTGGGCAGCAGGTGTTGGCCAGACTAGGAGGCTCTAGGCACTGTGGGTTGCCTCCAGGCCTGGCTCCTTCTTTGCTTTGGCCAGCTTGTGGGGACAGAATCCACTCCAGTAGTCTTATGACTGCGGAGCCACTTTCTCTTTTGCAAGAGTCTGTGGTTAGGGTGACTGTGATCTTTGATGATTCTGTCTTGGATGGAGGAGAGTTTACATCCACTAATGTTTTCGTCTGTCTGCGTGACTGCATTGCGAGTCTGCATTGCTTTGAAACGTCAAAACAGCTCCGTTCCATGCAGTGATGCATCCAGTCGGGATGATCTCGATAGTACCCCTGTAGAAGGCCTGCGGGACCTTCTGCTGTTTCAGGTTTTAGATCCCATTCTCACCATCTGTCATTGTTCCTATATAGAGTGTTCAAGATCCAGCTGCACAGGACAGGATGGGGTTGATCCCTAGGTTTCTGACATTGGTGTCAAGTCTGGAAGGGACGATGGTGTTAAACGCTGAGGTATAGTGTATAGATGCGAATTTGCGTGGTAAATAGTATGGTCTACAGAGCAGTGCAGGTACTCCTGGAATGGATGAACAAAAAAACTAAATGCTGATCACACCAATTATGATTGTGATAAAATGCACACCCTCACCTTTTCAGCCAGTTCTTCTTTGTTGCTATATGTGGAACACGAAGAAGCCACCTGGTGTAATTGCCTCATTAAAAATGAGTGACATAAGAAATGTTTCGGTGAAACAGATCACGTTGCATTGCTTGGTCTCCTGGTGGTATTTAATGCTGAGTTCATCCATCTTATTATGCATTGAGTTGACAGTGGATAGAAGTAGCGGTGTTCAGTTTGGTCTCCGGTTGAGTCGCTCATATAGACCGCCTCTTCTTCCCCCACTGACGTGCTTGGCTGTCTGCATTGCCTTGCGAGGTCAGTACAGTTCCCATAAGGGACGTGCAGAGAATGTTAGAGAGGCAGGGGCTGACATTTCTAAAAGGGCCTTTGGGTGAAAGTATAGAAAATAGCCGACCTCCAAGATCACAACGCGTCGAGAGGTTGGCTATTTTCGGTGCTTGATACCACACTGAACCATGCATAATCAAGTGAATACTGGTTTTCTACACAGAGAGGGCAATTCTTTCAACATAATAAGCTGCATTCAAGTTCAGGAGAGTTTGGACATGGCAATTCACTTGAATGCTGCCTTCAGGTATGGCATATGGAAAGAGGGCGTTTGCATTTCTTTCACCATAGTAAAAACTGCATTCATGGTCTGGACGGATAAAAGGGCAGGGGCTCAAGGCAAGCCCCCTTTGATGTGTGCACATGCCTGGTTCCCATTCCATTCATAATGCTCTCTGTGGAAGACCCACAGGACCTCTTCTCCCCCAATGGCAACTCCTTGTATTCAATAGGCCTGCAGTCTGTGTCTCGGTGCACTCCAGCATCTGGTCCCAGGGGATAAAGTCTGGTTTTTGGTGAGCATAGGCAAATCTCTTTAAGGGGCATGACACCCTTACCTATTATAGGCTGAGTTTGTTTTCCACTTCAGGTAAAAAACTACAGCAGGGTAAAACATGACATGCACAGCTGCAGCTAATCAAATACAAATGGGATTGTTAGATTTTAAGTGTGTCAATATGGTCCATCATGCTTGCACATTGGCATGCCCTGGGACACACCAATGAAAATCTAACACACTTATTATTGGTCATGTCATGTTTTTAATTGGTGTCATGTCCCTTTAAACCCAGTATTGTGTCATACCCAAATAATATGGCTACTGTGGAGCTTATAAAAATAAACAATAAAATGAGTGAAAAGCTACTATGTCCTCAATGAGCCAAAATACATATTCACTTTTATTGACATAGTGATTTCATATTGGCAGTAAATCTCCTAAGGCTGCAGTAGCCAAGTATAAATGAACAAAATAAAAATCCAGGTCTGAGACTAGACCAACAAAATGACTGGAGGCGACTGAGGCGAGACCACGAGGATACCAAGACATCTGGCACTGGTCTCAAGTCCACCAAGTCTACAGCTGACCACTGGGAGCAGATGAACAGTGAACAGATTGGATATGAAATCATCCACCTTGACCTTTGTCCTCACTAAACCCTTATTAATCACTGTCTCTTATAAAAACCTACGAGTCCAAGGCTCTGATTTATGTGCAATATAAGCCCCATTATATAGACCAGTGGTTCTCTACCTTTTCAGGCTGTGACACCTCCCCCCTCCCATATTTGAACTGGGGACCCCCCACCTGACAAGCACTTGGAATTGTAGGAGTGGAACATTGTTTGACTCTAGTCTGTTAATAATAAATCATTGTGAAAATAGAAGATTAGATTAGAAGAATAGAAGATTTTCACAATGTGGCCTCTTTCCTTATTATTTGACAATTTGGCCAATGTTTGACCAGTTTTTATTGCATAGGCCTACACTACAGTAATGGTATTTTTTCTTTCTTTCTTTTTTATTATTATTATCTTTTTTAATTGTCACTTCACTGTCATCTGGGGAACCCCCAAAATCATAGGGGTTAAGAACCACTAATTATAGACTATGACATTACCAAGGCCAAACTAAGCTTTTAGATACAAGTAGCCATACTTGTATCTAAGTTATTTAGGTGTGATTGTTTGTTTTACGCTAATTAGTATTCAATTGACTGTATAGAGAAGTAGCCTATGTCATGAAAGATACAATGACATGAGACTAGGGATGGGTATCGTCTGCGATACTTTTAATGGTATCGATCCATGATGTCGATACTATCGAGTATCGGTTCACGTAAAAACGAACGATACCTCGTTTCGATACTTTTGAATAATAATAATAATAATAAAACTTCAACAGTATCAATAGCCTATCTGTAAAAAGTATGTGTATATTATATTGTAGATACCCTAACCCTAACCCTAGAATTAATTATACAACTAGACCTTACCCGTTCGAAGATATGTGCTCCAAAATATGTGCAGAGTGTGGGTTGTGGGGAAAGTTACTGTGGTGCGTGCGTGAGAATATGTGGGAGCATCATAATGTAAGGAGCAGCTCATGGAGGAGTGTATATTTATGATGCAAATAATTTAACAGCAAATTTAGGTGAATAGAAGTATGAATGCGCTTGCTCCACATAGTTTTTTCATACCCGTTGGAAGATGAGACACACATCAAACGCACCTGGTGAGAGAGAGAGAGAGAGAGAGAGAGAGAGAGAGAGAGAGAGAGAGAGAGAGAGAGAGAGAGAGAGAGAGAGAGAGAGAGAGAGAATGCACATTCCTAACTGTGAGAGAGAGGGGTGTGTGTGTGGGGCTACAGATCCCATGGCCTGGAGGAACGGACCGTAACCATGACAACAGGCTAAGAAAACGCTAATAAACAGCTTTAATTTGGGAGAAATTAAATTTGGGCTCCGTCACCATTGGTATAATGCTAATGGCCAATACCATGTGAACTTTGGGATCAGTTGCTGAAACGAGTGAATAGATAAACGTAGATAAGCGTGAGCGTTAGAGCGTTAGAGCGTGAGTGTGTGAGTGAGTGAGTGAGTGAGTTTGGTGCTTTATTAGATAGATAGCAGCCATAACAGTAATAGTAGTCACATCAACTACTCTACTTGACATGAAAATGGCTGAATAACTTGCTTAATAACCTATTATGGTGTGTAAAATAGCCCATAGAAAAAGTCAAATAAGAATTATAATAACTAGAAGCTGGGCCGCCCTTCGGGCGGCCCAGCGTCTAGTCGGCGACCTGGCCAACTCGGGAACGATGTAAATAGGGAATGAATGCCCCGCCCTTTAATGCAAACCCCATTATACCTGTTGTCATAGGACCCGTTTTGACCATCTGTTTGCCTGTGTCCATTTATGCCCATATATGGAGATATCTGTATCTGTCTGTCTGTCGGCGTCCATTTTATGTCCATATATGGAGATCACTGCAGATATAGTTCTGGGTCCATTTTATGCCCATATGCCCATATATGGAGATATCTGTCTATTTGCGTCCATTTTATGCCCATATATGGAGATCTCTGTATCTGTCTGTCTGTGTCCCTTTATGCCCGTATATGGAGATATCTGTTTATCTGCGTCCATTTTATGCCCATATATGAGATCTCTGTCGCTTTTTGTTTGTTTCTTCTTTAAGCAGAATACACAGCCTGCTTATTTATGCCCATATATGGAGATCTCTGTATCTGTCTGTCTGTGTCCCTTTATGCCCGTATATGGAGTTATCTGTTTATCTGCGTCCATTTTATGCCCATATATGAGATCTCTGTCGCTTTTTGTTTGTTTCTTCTTTAAGCAGAATACACAGCCTGCTTAAATCTGCATCATTCAAGTCATCCTCCCAGTCCCACGCTTTGTCGCTTGTCTTATGTTTGTCTTTGTCTCTTTTATTTTCTTTTTTGGAGCGGACCCCATGAATGCCCCACCCTTTAATGCAAACCCCAATATACCTGTTGTCATAGGACCCGTTTTGACCATCTGTTAGCCTTTGTCCCCACCCTTTAATGCAAACCCCAATATACCTGTTGTCATAGGACCCGTTTTGACCATCTGTTTGCCTTTGTCCCCTTATGCCCATATATGGAGATCTCTGCACACACAGTACCGGTTGAAAACTCTGATGTCAGACATCAGCTCCCCATTCGGGGATTCATTTTATGCCCATATCTGGAGAACGCGCGTGCCGGTGGGAAGAACGGTTCTCGAGATTCACATACATACATACACATTCACATAGATTTTTTGTTGACTCATGCGGCGTACGTGATGTCAGAGCCTTTTATGAAGTGATGTCACAATGAGTCAGCGATTGTGCCGATTTCCTCAGGAACAGCCTGATGTCAACAATCAGCTCCGCGTAAGGAGATTCCGAACGTTTCGCGCCGCTTCGGGAAAACCGCATGCCGAGTCGGGCCGAGGCCCGGCACTGCACTCCGCGCCGCGGCGGGGAACGCGCGTGCCGAATCTGAAGCCGGTTCTCGAGATACGCGGATTACATACACGCAGACACGCAGAGACTTCTCGCATTTATAGATAGATAATAAATAAAACGTATCGAAAATGGTATCGAAAAGGGTATCGTATCGATTCCCAGGTATCGAAAAAGGTATCGTATCGATTCAAAGTTGAACGATACCCATCCCTACCCAAGAAACACAATTCCCCCCTCCATTATCTTCTCATTCCTTATACTGCAGTATGATATGAACATTGATTTATTCACATAACCAACTCCCTTCACTGTGGGACACTATATTACACATTTCATTGCTCCAATTTAATGCGTGTTTGACTTGGCAAGTGGCCCAAGAGCACATTATTAATTACAGTAAGTCTTGCATTCACACGAACGTCTGCATAATCCAAGATACTAATTTGTTCAGAAGACATAACTGTTTCTCTTTGACTTCTTTTGAAAGTTAAAACAAACGTATAGGCTTTTCTTTGTTGCTTTGAGTTACAGTTGCAGATTGAGCTGCAGATTGTTTTACCATCTATCTATACACTATATTGTTTCCTTTGTCGATATATTATGTCTCTCCCAATGTTTGGTTTGTACAATATAGTACAGTAAAACTAGATTTACAGTGCATACGTCGATAAGAGCCAAGGAGTGCTTTTCATCTATTTGATGTATTACCTTGTGCTGTCCTTGCTTATTGTAAATCGCTCTGGATCAAGAGCTAAATGCCTGAATTGTAAATTGTAAATCTTATCAGTCACTAAAGGTGTGGTCTTAAGTCAAAGTCAAGAGACCAAAGCACATCCCCAGATAGGCAAATGGCAGGTGAGGATTTTAATACATGAATTTATAGATCAATCATAGCATGCAAATGTACTGAGGTACTGGTGTGTGCGTGCGTGCGTGCGTGCGTGTGAGAGAGAGATTTACCATTCTGACTTTGTGTCATGTAAGCTATTCTCCTGTTGTTACTCAAAGGATGGACAGGGAACCACTTCACCTCCGGTCACCCCGGGATTTGGGAATGCAGGGTGCACACACAGAGAAAAAATACACAAACACACACAGAGAAAAAATACACAAACACACACAGTGATAGATAGGCATACAGCACATAAGCACACACACACAGGCACGCACGCACGCACGCACGCACTCACGCACGCACGCACGCACGCACGCACGCACGCACGCACGCACGCACGCACGCACGCACACACACACACACACACACACACACACACACACACACACACACACACACACACACACACACACACACACACACACTTACAGTATTCCACCCCCAGGCCCAGAGTACCAATTGCAAACCCATATAAGAATGCCAGCCATAGCTCATCTATAATTCATATGAATATCCCATCATTCAAACACATTTCAAGCTACCTTCCATCCCTCCCCCTCCATCTCTCATAATGTCGGCACCGCCAACCATTTGGATTTAAAACTCTGTGAAATCCACATAACTAAATCCATACCTGTGGTATTGTTAAATCTACATCAATGTGTTTCTAGGCCTCTAGGGTGTGTCCTCGAGGCCCTACTACTGTATGGATTATGGGGATTTCCCCCATCTGCCTGTGTGGTGCTGTTTTCACTGTAAATGCAGGGGATGTAGTGCCATCTACTGGCCAGAGTTAAATAAGACACCCCACTTCTAGTATTACAGTATTTGTATTGAGTTTGATACTAGTTGTTGTGGAAAAATAGAACCTGAAATGATTCCAAATCAACAGGAAGATAACCCATCTAATACATCCGGCTGTCAGTCTGTCTGTCAGTCACACGTCAGTGACGTCACACTTTTGCCCTTCTCATATCTCCGCCACCGTTGCCCCGATCCATGCCAAAATTTGCACACACACTCCTTGCCTGCCAAACCACTACCTCCAACCCCCATTTCTCACATGCCCCTCTTCTAGCGCCACCATGAGGCCGATTCATGCAAAACACATTTTTGGACACTGCTCCTACAAATATTGCCCTAAAATCACACAAATCGGTACACAGTATGTCTACAGTCATGTCATCAACATGAATCTGTCACATTTAGCGCCACCTTCATGCCGATTTTTTTAAACACATTTTTGGACACTGCTCCTACATATTTTGCCCTAAAATCATGCAAAGCGGTACACAGTATGTCTACAGTCATATCATCAACATGGATCTGTTACATTTAGCGCCACCTTAATGCCGATTTTTTTAAACACATTTTTGTACACTGATCCTACAGATTTTGCCCTAAAATCATGCAAAGCGGTATGTCTAGATCAACATGGATCTGTCACATTTAGCGCCACCATCAGGCTGATTTTTACATGCGACCTGACGGTCGCTTATCTCCCGATTTAGGGAGTCTTACTGGTATTACAGTATTTGTATTGAGTTTGATACTAGTTGTTGTGAAAAAATAGAACTTGAAATGATTCCAAATTAACAGGAAGATAACCCATCTATTACATCCTATCCACTTCGTGCCTTGGCCACTTTTCACGGTCAGCTGCAGTCCTCACTTCAGCCCATGATTTCCCTCCTGCTTCTTTTTCTTTCTTTCTCAAGGCTATGCCTTCATGTGTTCTTTGGTCTGTTTCATCACGCCGGTTCAATTCATTTCAACTTACATGTCTTTCAAGGACATTCGGTGAACAGACTTGGGTGGTGGGGGCTACGTATATCCTTTTTCAATTATCATCAACATTGGCCATCATCTTCAGTTTCAAATGAACAATTTGGCTGTACAAGATTAAATTATAATAATAATTTGACTTAAATCATAGTCATATTCTTGTCATCTGGACTTTAGCAACCAAGTGTAGCTTAGTTATTAACAATAACTTGAACAAAATAAGTATAAGAGAGTTGCTTGTAAAAGATCTATGTCTTTGATGCTATAAATTAAATGTACGTACGTAGGGCAGAAACATATTGATATATAGAGATGTGCCGAGTGGGAAGTTAAGTCTGTCAGATCGGCAGTTGTCCAGAACCAAAAATTCACAATTCACCGGTATCCGTGTGTCTGTCTGTGTCCCTTTTATGCCCATCTATAGATACCTTTGCTTTAAGGGCGGCATAGCTGAATAGGTTAGGGAGCCCGCCTGGGGAGCCAGAGCCCCTGGTTGTCCCAGGTTCAATTCCAGGCCAGGGTAGCAATGTCTTAACCTCTAATTGCTCACATGCTCCTTGTGGGCAGCAAATCAGCTGGGTTGGGCTGAAAAGACTGAATTACCCTTGGGGTAGGTATCTATGGTTTCACGAATAGGATATCATATACTGACATAATAGACATATAGATAATTGCCTCCAAGAATCACCAAGCACTCTGACAACGGGTACAACGGGGTGTTGTATCCAAACAACGGGTACAACAGGTACGCACATCGCCCTAGCAAATACACAAATAACAAATCAATGTAATGTTAACACTGTACATGTAAAGCCTCAGGAAAGGTGCTGGTTAATATTGACCCGTGAGAGAGCTGTCAAACCCCTCTGTCGACCCCCTTTGACCTCCACAGCCTGGCCCTGAGGGCTAGATAAGCAGCCAGTCATTACTGTGACAAAACAACCATTATGCCCGTCACTGCTGTCCCCCAGGGCTCTGTGCAGCTGTATATGGTACCACATGGTATTGTTAAGGAGGCAGGGGGATGGCTAAATGACAAACACACTGCAAATTCCTGAGTGTTAATTAAACTCTGAGAGGGTACAAGTGTAACCAAAATGGTCCCGTAACGGTCCATTTGATTATAAATACTCCCAGAGAAAAAGAACACTGTGGATTTTACCCGTGTACATCCCCTGAGGGCTCTATATGGATGGTCACCACCTCGCTCCGTCTCCTATGGCTTGGCTGGGACGTCACCATATAGGGAACATGATTTAATCATGCTGGACATGTAGCTTGTTGCTCTGGGCACTCGGTCCCGCTAGAAATGCCACGGTGCTTTATTAAGGTGCTCGGAACTTGCTACACTATGGTCCTGGACAGGAGCACCCTGGGAATTTAGCCATCGTTAGGCTTTCGGGAGACCATTATGCTTGGCTGGTTCCTGTTTATTTAGTGATTAGTGATTTGTTTATCAGTAGAGGGTAACTATGCATCCGTTACTGAGGAAACCATTTACAGTTTTACAACCAAACACAGTCCATCACTACAGTGTTCCTAAATGAAGCCATTTCACATTTCTGTCCAAGTTTGTGGTGATTTCACTACTAGGACAGCACAGGCAACAGTTTTAAATTTATTGAAATTGTACAGAATCAACTTCTACAGAAAACATTAATGTAAGAAATCCATCAAATACAGAAATGTTTCATGACACATTCATTATATGAGGAATCAATATACACATAGCTGCTTAGATTGGAGGGTTTCAGTATGAATGTCTCATGTATTTATTACCGTACTGTCCAGAAAAAACAACATGGTTTGAAATGAACTCAAACTTTAAAGTAGGCCATTATAAAAGCATAGAATATCCCGTCCACAATATTATTCTGTTAATTTTAAGGGAAAAAAATGCAATCCCCAACAGAAAAACAGGCTGGTTAAGTTAAAACGGTTAAAAGGGGCAGAACATTTTCCACATCTAACACATTCCCACCCTGTCTACTATCATCTTTCCCCCATGTTTCATTCTACTTCTATTAAAACTGTGCTATCAGTGTATGTTGTTAGAGATGTCAACACTTTGAAATATAAACAACCTTCTCTCCAATTAACCACATGAACCCTAGCGTCCCACTCTTGGGGTTTGACTAAAATAGCAGATCTACAAGAAAAAGCTCCCATCATGGTGAAGCTTTTATTATAAAGTTGTTTTTAGGCATATCCATAACTCGTATTGCATCTCTGTTTCACCTTATGAATACCCTTTGTACATGAACATCCTAGATTGGGACTCGGGAGTGTGTCGATATTGCGACTTAGCATCTGTTTGACGGTTCATTCTTTCGACACGGGTGAATGTTGACCTGGTGAAATGCTAACCTGCCGACGCGGGCAGTCGATAGTCGAAAAAAATTACTTGTCGAAAGAGCGAGATTATCCTCCAAGGTTGCCATGGAAACAGACCATTCGTAGACCACTACATTCGTCATGGCTTTGTAGTGTATCCCAAATATTTTATTTTGCTTTTAGATAATTGTTCCTTGCTATAAAAGCTCATCAAGGCTACAGAATATCAAGGGATGCTTGTGTGCGTGTAAATGTGCTTAGTAGATTGTACAGCCTGGAGCCATTACATGAATGATAAAAGGAATATTAATGAAATAACAAAATACATTAAAATGAAAGACAGAGGTGGTCAAGAGAGGAAATGTGCTGTTTACCAGTTACTACACAACAAGCATTGCATCCATTTTTCATGAACACTCACAGTTAGCCTGGAACTATGGGACATGACTGTAGTGTCTTTGATAAAGCACATTGCTTGGCTGACACTGCTCAACAAACTGCGTCATTTATTTTTAAACCCATTTAGGCCTAGGATTATTGACTGCTTTAACAATTGAAAAATAGCAGATATACAAGCTCACAGCGCGGCACCGAGTGCCGCGCTGCGAGCTTGTAGATCTGCTATTTTTGAAAAATCATGATATTTCTTTGAAAGTCTTTGAATATATCTATTTAAAAGCAAACATTTGTAACTCAAATATTTGCTTCTGGGTGGTCCCTGGAACAAATATTTTGAGATGGGGGTCCGCGGCCAAATACCTGTAATTTTGGGGGTCCTTGACATGAAAAGGTTTGAGAACAACATGATTTAGAAGAAGGATTTAGAAGTCAGGTCAAAGATCGGGTCAAAGATATTCAAAGACTTGCACACATTTTCACGGTTTTTCAAAAATAGCAGATCTACAAGCTCGCAGCGCGGCACTCGGTGCCGTGCTGTGAGCTTGTATATCTGCTATTTTTCAATAGTTATAATGGTTAAAGTGGTTCTAATCTAACGCGACTCGGGCGCGTTCCAGGTATTTGAGAGTTAAACCACATGGAGTTCATTTTAAATGAGTACTTAATTAACCACTTTCAACATGGTGGTCTTATTTTGAGCATATCATAATCATCAAACAGTCGTTTCTTTTTCAAATGTCTTCATTCATAAAATAGCAAAAACAGCAGATCTAAAAGCTCACAAGTAGTTGCGATTCGAGCCATTGAGAACTTGTACATATTATAGCTATTTTCAAAATGTGACACCATACCATCATAATGACAAATGGAGGCTACCACAGCATCGCAAATCTCAGTCATCATTCTCACAGTGATGTCTCATCAGGAGCATCACATCGGTGGGCAAAATCTCAATAGTCCGACATCACATTTGTCCGGCTTAGGGTTAGAGTTAGGTTTAGGTATAGTTTTAGGCATATCTGTCTTTCTCTGTTCTTTTACATTATGTCTAATTTATATCTTGTTGTACTATATACGCGCAGTCTGTTACTATCATGGAGTACCAAAGTGTAGTCCGTTACTTTCATGGAGTAAACTACCAAAGCCTGTTATTATCAGGGAATAACATGATCATACAACAAAGTTCTCTAATTCATGCCGTGGAGAACCAGGGTAGAGGAATCATCATGTGGAAGGGGACAATTGGCATTTCTCTTTAAATACCCACAGTCTGGTAGAATACTGTACATCTATAATTAAAAGTTCATTGGGACTACTGAGACTTCTTTTTTTATATATATATTTTTTTTTATATGAAATATTTAAAAGAGTGGAAGGTATGGTAGTTATAATCTGTTGAGTTTATTCGCATGGCTGTGTAAACACATAGATTGATTTACCTATGAATCCATCAAAACATGTCATGATGAATTATGCTATATACTGTATATAACATCACAGAACCTGCAACAAAAAATACATACATTTTTACAGGAGGCAATTGCTAATATGCATAGATGTTCATACGTTTCCATTTAAAAACAGAAACAGTATAGATATAAAATGATATGTTCCAAAATGGACATAAACATTGGCCAAGGCCTGTCGATGCTTTAGAAAGTGCTGTATAATTCTGTCATGTATCAAACATGTCACAAGTATAAAAAATAAAAAACAGGCAGCATGTACCAAGCATAGTCAAAGTATATGAATCAACGTGGTTATATTAAAAAAAGTAAAAATGGTGAAAAGGTAAGGGGCAAGGGAATGAGGTAGGGAACAAGAAAATGTGAAAGTGACGAAAATTGGACCTTGTTATATCAGAGGCATCTTCCAGCTGCTCCCTGTGGTGCTGATGGTGACGTGAGGATGAGACCAGACAGAGAAGGGAAGAAAGAAAGAAAGAAAGAGAATATTATATAGTGATTCAAACTCACTGAGAAAAAACATAAAATCTTCAAATGCAATTTTAACAAATATCCAGTGGTGATTTTTGGTTTGTGTATTGCTGTTTCTCCATCACCCCTAAAGGTCACCGCTATCTCTCTCATGTCAGGTTTACAAACTTGACTTCATTCTCTCATCCCCTGCCCTTTCTTGTGTCATCTCTATCTGTAACCTCTGCTTTCTGTTCTGGTGGCCCAGACAATGCTATCTCTGCACATTCCATTACGTCACACAACTACAGTAGATTCATGTCCTCTGGACGTACTGGCTGTCTTATTGTCTCCGCGAGGCCGAAGGCCTGTAGTACTCCTACAGATTTTGTCCAACAATCACGCAAATCGGTAGACAGTATCTCTAGTCATGTGATCAACATGAATCTGTACGATATACCAATCCATCCTGATTGGCTAAGACTGGCTTCCAAAGTTTGCAGGTTTTCTCCGTTTTGAACAAAATGCCTCAAATCATGAACATAGCGTGCAACTTTGATGAAATTGTGCACTCACATTCCTACTAGGCAGAGGAAGAAATGTGGTAAAGGCAATTTTAAATCAGCGAGGGTACAAATAACTAAGACCCTTGCAGGTCCATGCATTCTTACGAGTAGCAAACACCCCAAACTCCGCTGGAATAGCCAATGATGGAAAAGACGCACTTATATGTTGACTTGACTAGATGCTCAGTCTTCATAGACCAGCCAGCTCTTAGAGCAAGCTGGTAAAAACACCAGAAGTATCCTGACTCTCTCTCTCACACACACTCATTTGAACTACTAGATCTGTGAGGACCGTTGACACCGACAGTCATTCAGCGACTCATGAAACCCTCTTGAAGGAACCCGCAAAAATGTCTGTGTGAACTTTCTATTCTTATGAGGAGAGTCTGGTGGGTCTTCACAATTCCATTCAGCGTTACTCTATAGCGCCCCCTCTGCCACTCTCCTGAACAGCTCGTGTCTCTGCTGGGCGGTCATGTTCTCACAGCTGTCCAGCAGGTTGGCGACAACCAGAGTCCTCTGGACGCTGGAGGATTTGACCCACACCCTGCCGTTCAGACCGATGACCAGCTCGCAGGGAAACAGCTGCTCCAGGTCCCTCACTATGTCCCTCTGAGGGGACAGCAGCCTGCGGACGAGTCCCAGGGAGACTTTAAACATCAGCCCGCCTGCCCCAAACACCCCCATCCCGTTGGAGCGACCGCTGCTGTCCATACACACCAGCTCTGGTTCCATGTCCTTGTTAGCGACGAGGAGCTGACAGTACACCAGGTCTCCTACCTGCACGTTGGGCCGGTTCCTCTTGGTGGCGCCCTCAAACGCCAGGTAGGACAGAGAGGCCTGCTCGCTCCCGCCCACATCCACTCTGAAGACGTCCCCTGATTTGGCCGTCACGATGCCAATCACGCAGTCTCCTTTGGTGGGGACGTATCGTCTCTGCTGGGACTCCATCCAGTAGATGTTGGGCTTTTTGTGTCTCAGAATCCCACTTTTACAAACCTGGACCCTGTCCCCGTCCCTGCGGAGCCCCGGGCCGCACACAACCTTCTCTGTTAAATTAATGGTCGCTGGAGAGCTTTCAAAAGAGAAAACATCTCCTGGAAGTAAAACGTCTCCAACTCTTTCCTGAAAGGCAGAATGCATGCTGCCGTTTGGGTCTCTCACACGGTGATTCAAGACGCCTCGCCTCCAGAAGCAACGTCCAAGTCCTAAACGTGCACGTTATATGCACGTTATAGCTTATATTGATTCAGTGGCACAAATGTCACACAATTGTTTGGCCAATCCACAAAGCTGATCAGTTGGGGTGGCCAATCAAGAAAGTCGATGAACCTTTTTTATCACTTCAACTTTTATTCACAGTTTTTGACACACAAACAATAACATACAGAAAACAAACAGACACGAACCAAACCAAAACCCCAATACAGACACAAAAAACAAACAACAAAAACATACAATGACAACTGTTCATAAGTCGATGACCTTTTATCTCCCTAATCTAATCTAACTATAAATTAGGCAAATCTACGTCCTGAGCAGCGTACATGTCAATGTGAGACTGGTATAGAGGGTATGTGCGTGCATAAAGTGAATGGCAAATCGAGTGGCAAAGTGAGTGGCAAAGAGAGTTTAACGTCGTTTAACGTTGTTCAGATCAATCAGATAGACTTTTCTGTTTGGATGTATGGGCTGTCAAGGCCAGAAAGCAGTTTTTGCCACTCAGTAAGCATGAGCAATAAGTATGATGATGATGTCACGCACATACCCTCTATACAAAACGAACAGCACATACTGGTGTGTCCCCTCACACAGGACATCATGGGGAAGTATGGACTCGAGTTTGATGATCTGAGCTCACTCTTTGTGGACACTTTATTTCTAATGTATTGTAATTTGTACTTTTTAATGTTTTTGAAGCGGTGAAAACCGCTTCCAATGAATGGCTTTGTGTGTATCACGCCCATATATGGTCATTTCAGTCCAGAATGAACAGGCTTTTTCAAAAACAGAATGTCCGTTTAATTACCATATATGGTGATCTCAGTCCAGAATGAACAGGGTTTTTCAAAAACACAAAGTATGTTACCTTATGTCCATATATGGTCACTCCAGGCCAGAATGAACAGGTTTTTCCTGTCCCACAGAATGTCCGTTTAATTACCATATATGGTGATCTCAGTCCAGAATGAACAGGGTTTTTCAAAAACACAAAGTATGTTACCTTATGTCCATATATGGTCACTCCAGGCCAGAATGAACAGGTTTTTCCTGTCCCGTACGTGTAAAATATCAGTCCAGAATGAATAGGCTTTTTCAAAAAGCAAAATGTCGATGTCCCTCCCGGTTAGATGAATGGATACTTTGAGGATTGGTCAAGCTTCACATGATAATTTGGCCTTCAGGGTTTAAAAAATGTAGTAAGCCACAAATACATTCAGAATAGAGGTTTTATCTGTCCACCGCTTCACTTCGAACCGAGGTTTGATTTTTTATTCATGGGTTTTCGATTGTTTGGACCCAATGTTTTATTGTGAAGTAAACTAAACTAACTGTCTGTCTGTCTGTCTGTCTGTCTGTCTGTCTGTCTGTCTGTCTGTCTGTCTGTCTGTCTGTCTGTCTGTCTGTCTGTCTGTCTGTCTGTCTGCGCTTACATCAACCAATGGGAAAAACCCTTGAAAAAACACATGGTGACATCATCCAATACGGGGGGAGCGGGCAAACCTCTAGTAAATAAAATGATGAGACGGAATGAATTTCCCAGTGGATTCCTCGTGACTCGCGTCACCGCAGCCACACTTGCAATTTCCCAGAATTGCACCTTTCCAGTTTACTTTCTAATCACTTCCACAGAGTTTCAGCAGCAGTTTCTTATAATCACCCGATGTGTCTCCGGAAATGTGAGTGTACAGTGACTTCCCATATTTCCTCACGTATTCCTGACGGATATCCGACATGTCAACCTCAGAGCGGGAGACCATAATTCGAATCAGGGCCCTGTCATTGGTTCCCGCACCCTTCATGGCTTCGTAGAGCCTCTCAGCAAAATAGGCGGGAGTGTTTTTAATACACTTCACCACCGCTACCATGCCACCCTCAAGGTCTCCGGACATTTCTCTTTTAAGGCTGTTCTGAATATCCCTGCCACACATCTGTTGGTACTCATAAAACACTGCTCTAAGATGGGGTTTGCTCTTGGCACACAGAATAGCGTTGAACTTAGACTCATCAGTTCCAGTTTTTCCCTCTCCGGCAGCATAGAGGGCCTGAGCATCTTGTGAGGCCATAGAATGGACCACATGTTCACTTTCATCGCGATTGCCCTGGGCCAGTGAGATCAGGAACCTGCGGAAGTGACCTGAGGTTTCACCGCTGATGGCATCTTCCAGTGACTTCTTGTACTCTCTTATGAAAACCTCATTAATCTCGCTGATTTCGGCATTGGATCGGGATGTCAGGATCTCTATCAAGCAAGCTTCATCGGTTCCAGCTCCCTTCATGGCACTGTAGAGCTCATATGCATCAAATTCAGCAGGGGTCTTCAACATGGCTAGAACCAGATCCTCAAATTTTCCAGATAGTTCTGATTTCAGGTCTTTAATGAGATCCTTCCCATAAGCGGTTTTGTAGGCTTTGAGCATAGGCAGACGTTGCTTGTTGGAGCGACTTGCCAGCAAGTCGATAATGGCCTGCTCATCAGTTCCGAGACCCTTCATTGCCTTTCTCAGGACCTCCACATCCCTCATTGGGTCCGCTCCAGGAAAGTCCTTGATTGTACCCTTGAATCCTCTATTGACAGCAGTAGTTTGAGGCATGGCTCCTCCACCATAGCCTTGCTGAGGATGGTATTCATTGCTTTTCTTCTGAGGAGGATATCCAGGGTAACTCATGGCTTTAAGCTTAAGTCTAAAAAGTAATCTCTTCTGACTATTAGTTGGGATCAGGTAGGTCTTCAGTGCCCACAGTGACAACAGCAATTTCAGTTATAGAAGAGAACTCTTTGAAAGGCTTAAAGCTCAGAGGTCAATATATCTACTGATTTTGATTTGATAATCTTTATCTTGAACTAAATTGAGAATAAAACTGTCATTACGTTTGCTTTTATAACGTTTGGGCGTGTTTGCCCCTGTCATCGTGATGAGGTCATGATGAGTTGTACATGTCCAAATGGAGTCTGGGGTTCACCATCATGCCCAAACCTGATATTAGTTGGTTGCGCTTGTTGGTGGTGATGTCACCAAGAACGCTGGTCCCTCATTGGCTGTTATTGGCTTTCTTCTATTTTTGGAAAATGTTTAAAGTATAATAGTGCTTAAGTGGTTAATGTATGGAGCACAGTGTAAGCATGTGTGTACAGGTCACACCTCAGGTAGGATACTAAATATTAGTTTAGTAGGCAGTTCCCAAGGTCCCTTAAACCCTCCAACAGCACCTCTGTGCCCCCTTTCAATAATATTGCTTCCAGCGCCCCCTGATGTTCTCCGCATGCCCCCTGGGGGACACTATCTTTGTGTGATAGAAACTTTTTTCTCCTTTTTTATATTAACCACTTGAATCCTAGTGTCCATATCCTGAGGACTTTAGGCAAAAATAGCAGTAGATCGGCTATTTTCGGCAAAGACGTTTGGCGTAGAGGGGAAAAAGAGCAGACTAAGTACAGAGTGAAATGTCAAGTTAAGTAAGTGGTTAAATACGTATCTGAAAACACAAATTGACATGAATTTTATACCTTTATATGGAGGTCTCTGTATCTGTCTGTGTCCCTTTATGCCCATTATCCTAAAAAGGAGTTCGCCATAAACAATGTTATCAGTAATGCCCTTGTAATTATCCACAATGAAAACTTTTACAGCGCTGTGTGCCCATATATGGAGATATCTGTATCTCTCAGTTCTTGTCCCCTTTTATTGGTTGGATGGGCGGCTCTACTGAAAAATGTTGTTTTGTACAACTGTACATCACGCAAGTACAGTAACGGCAGGGGAAGTAGTTAAGAATGTAGGCAAAGATCTGAGCTATCTGCGTGCGAAAGTTGGAGTCTGTACAACCAACCATGTGCTGTGAGACCTCTTTCATGTGATTCGGGCCAATTCGGCCTCTGCTTCAGTTAGTAGTCAGGATCAGTGTGATGTCAGTGTGACGTAAAACAGATATGTGCCCATATGGAGATCTCTGTATCTCTCAGTCCTTGTCCCCTTTTATGGGCATATTGGTTGGATCGGCGGTTCTACTGAAATTTTTTGTTTTGTACAACTGTACATCATGCAAGTACAGTAACGGCAGGAGAAGTAGCTAAGAACGTAGGCAAATATCTGAGCTATCTGCGTGCGAAGGTTGAGTCTGTAGAACCAACCATGTGCTGTGACACCTCTTTCATGCAATTCAGGCCAATTCCCCTTTTATTGGTTGGATGGGCGGCTCTACTGAAAGGTTTTGTTTTGTACAACTGTACATCATGCAAGTACAGTAACGGCAGGAGAAGTAGCCAAGAATGTAGGCAATGATCGGAGCTATCTGTGTGCGAAAGTTGGAGTCTGTAGAACCAACCATGTGCTGTGAGACTTCTTTCATGTGATTCGGGCCAATTCGGCCTCGGCTTCAATTAGTACATGTAGTAAGGAAGGATGTAGGAAGGTTGAACATAGATAACACACGGCTAAGTGTATTTCCGATCTAATTCGTGGCAATAGACACCATAATAAACAGCTGTGCTCATTGTATGAGTCGTCATGCAGCGAGAGGCAGAAAGAGAGCCAGTGCTTAGGCATGTTTATGTAACATAAATATAAAATAACATTATTACTGTATTATCTATTTCTCACCTGAAATGTTTTCAGACACATATTTTAATGTACTGTTTAAGTTTAAAACGAGTAATCCACCGCCCAGCCATCATATTGAGTCAGATAATAAGCATAGCAGCCCAAGAGTGTCTCCCTAATGAAAATCAGGTGCAAGAGGATGAACATAAGCAATCATGATTCATAATTATTCATTAGGTGAATAATGTAATCATGCATTTTCTTTGTTTTGGCACCAGGTATGCTCTAAAAGTATGGGAAACATAGTTTTTTCATTTGCACTCAAATCAGGTAAATTTTGAAAAGGTGTACATTTTCAACTGAAATAAAACTGTCCTCTCATGTAAAGGTATTCAGAGCCGTGGCAAGATTCTGCAGAAATGTCTCTGTGTGTGCCGTGGGGTTATGTAAAAAAAGTTTGTATCATTCGACACTTTCTCATTTAAACCTGGGTAATTGACATCACAGCATCACACCTCCCCATCTATTTCACATCCTTCCTGCTCCTGACCCCCCCCCCCCCCCCTCCCTTCATCTGCCATAACGGCAGGATTTAAAATAGAAGATGTGGCTGCTTATCCTCGTGGCTCAGGTTCTGGTTGTATACCAATCATTAATTTTGTATTAACCACACAAACCTATTCGGAACTAGATATAGAAAGAAACCCACCTACGCAGCAAACAAGTCTGAATCAGTCCTTCATATTATTGGACACACAGTATAACAACCATGGGCACGCACGCACGCACGCACGCACGCACGCACGCACGCACACGCACACGCACACGCACACGCACACGCACACACACACACACACACACACACACACACACACACACACACACACACACACACACACACACAGAGCACCTGTTCTGCTCACATCCTGACACTAAAAACATGATGTGCGCTGTGGGAGAATAAACATTTACTGCTACCAGGGGTCAGGGTTATGGTACATTACATTCACTGCAAGTCATTTGGCCCCATCTTACTTAATGATGGACCCCTGGGAGCTTTATGTGCACATACTGCAGCAAATCAAAACATTGCAAATGCACACAAACACAGTATGCAGTGGTTTGGAAAAGTTTTTTACTAACTAAATTCCTCAACTTTCAGCAACCGCCCCCCCCCCCCCCCCCCCCCTCACCTTCTCTTTCTCTTTTTGAGTGGTGCCTGCCGCTCCAACATTTGACCGTGTAAGTGTGTAAGTCCGTATGAGTAAGGCAACACCAGCTACAGCCACCCAGCGGTGCTGTTGAGCAGCCTGCACCGCTCATTCACACTGGGTGTAGCCTCGGAAACCTAGAGCGATCGCGAACCTGGTCGCGATTGCAGGTGCTTCTATTGACACATTTAGATGTAAAGTATCAATCTAAATGTATTTAGATCTCCCCATCAAAAAGAGAGAGAGAGAAAAAAGAAGCAAATATGGCGCTATAAGCACTCAGACCAACCTTATAGGCCCAGGCAGACTCTCAGCTCCTCCATGGTGAGACCCCGGTCTCTGTCGCGGTCGCAGTACTGGGCGAACTTCTTAGCGCACCGCCGAGGCTTCAGCCTCCTGCGCAGGTACTGGCGGAGCGGCCGCGCCTCGCGCTCGTTCAGCACCCCGCTGGAGTCCACGTCCAGCTGGGTAAAGTGCCAGCGGAGCGCCACCTCTGGCCTGGGGTTCTCCCAGACTGACTGACGAGTGGAAGTAGGAAGGGGCGGCGGAGAGGAGAGAGAGCCCGGCAGGGAGGATGATGAGGAGGGAGGAGGGGAGGAGGAAGGAGAGGCATGGGAAGGAGCAGAGGAGTTGGAAGCAGGCGTGTTTAAAAGTCTGGTGGGAAGACAGAAGAAGACAAAAAATAAATGTTAGAACAGGGGTCTTCAACATTTTCAGGCCAAGGCCAACCCCTTAGTTGAGAGAGATCTGTTCATAGATATAGTTTCATTGTTTGACAGCACGATCAACAGTGTATTTTGGATTCATGTCAATTTGTGTTTTCAGATATTTAACCACTTGAACCGTCAATACATAATAAACTTGACCTTTCACTCTGTACTTAGTCTGCTCTTTTTCCCCTCTACACCAAACTTTTGAGCTTGTAGGTCGGCTATTTTTGGCCAAAGTTAGGGTTCAAGTGGTTAATAAAAAAGGAGATATTTTTTTCTATTACACAAAGATTTGCAAGACCCCCTGCAGTAACTATGAGGACCCCCTAGGGGTCCCGGACCCCCTGTTGAAGACCCTTGCACTTGATATGATATGCCAGGGGTCAGCAACCTTTTTTAAATTAAGTGCCATGTTTTTATTTTCTAGACAGTCAGTGTGCCAACACAAATTTTAATGACACCCCATTAAAACGTGGGACACGTTTTGATTGTCAGGACCTTGTTATAACGATCATTAGTTAGACTCCCGACTCCCTCCCCAGTCAAAGTTCCGAATCTTAATGAATGTAAAATGATGTGCAGGAAGTAATTTGCTGCAGATTAGTTGACATAATTTAATTGAACATGTTTAAAACAATATTTGATTTTAAAATGAAAATCCTCTCTCTCACACCACTGCCAGTATGCCAGTGATCACCCTCCCCTGTGCACCCATGCCTAAGGTTGCCTACACATGTGATATGCCATTTGAATAAAATGGCATTCCAAAAATTATAAATGTGGACATTATAGAAATATATGCAAAATATTGAATGTTCATGTGAATTTGTGCATACAAATGGGTAAAGGCTACTCCTCTCTACTAGAGTTTAGAGACACACTTAAATATTCAAATGTTAAACACTAAAGCTTTATGTCTAATGATTGTGTAGTAGTTATACACCTGAGTGTGTAACTACAGTATGCACTGACTGCATACTATGCAGGCTCCAGTATGTCCAAAATTCAGCTGCCAGAGTTCTCACCCGCACCAAGCCCTGGCAGCACATTACCCCCACCCGTAAACAACTGCACTGGCTTCCTGTTAAATACTGCATCAATTACAGACTCCTCCTCCTCCTCACCTACAAGTGTCAAAACGCCCTGGCTCCACAATACCTCTCAGACCTCCTCCATGATAAACCTCCTCTGTCACGGACTCTGCGGTCTGCAGACTTGGACCTCCTGTCTGTCCCCAGTGCAAAGAAGCGAACCTTAGGCGACAGAGCCTTCAGTGTGGCAGCACCCACCCTGTGGAACTCTCTACCATTG
>NC_137817.1:11758422-11868422 GCF_963921795.1 Nannobrachium achirus
TATACCAATAAATAAGAACACAAACACGAGAGGGCAAACTGTACTCTTACTGTACCAGTGGGTCTTTTGACAGAGCGATTTCCTTTGGAGTCCGAATTCATCAGGATGGTCACCCAGAAGGGAGGAGTCAGTTCTGGACAGAAATAATTGATATACCATATATTGTTTTAATCTTATCAAAGGTGAACTGTAGAGTATGAGAACATATTTCCCCTGAGCCAACAGGACACCTTTTGTGTCCTCACAGTCATTTCAATTGCCTTCTCACTGGGCTGTGTCACATCTGACACATTTTCCCTCACTCCCAATGTCATTTCTTTATTGCTGAAATGTCCCCTCATGTTGTTATTTCATAAAGATTACCAATAAAAACAACAACATTTACTATCTCCCAAGGTCGATAGCCTTGTTTTCCTCCGCTAACAGACATCACTCATGACTGGGATGCTCTTTTCAAACCAGTTAACCCATTTAGGCCTAGAATTGTTGAATGCTTTAACCAGTGAAAAATAGCAGATATACAAGCTCGCAGCGCGGCACCGAGTGCAGCGCTGTGAGCTTGTATATCTGCTATTTTTCAATAGTTAAAGCATAAAATATTAGCGTCATAATGTGTTCAGGCCTAAATGGGTTAAGAGAGTCACTGCTGTTGGCACCGTCCAGTCTGATAAAAAAACTAATATATACTGTGATGACATTTATTGTTGTTGACGGGTGAAATGAAACAATGACAGTCCCATAATGGAAAGGTTGAGAAAGGCTGCAACCTCAGCCCTGCGTTCTGTTGACAGGCAGAAGACACTGAACCTCTCACGCGTTGACACACTAACTAGACAAGAGCGTCAACTAAATGCCAATACTACTAATAAAGCTCATTATAACCTAAGGGCGAGAAGCAACCTCGCCCGCGTGCACAACATAGGCGTGTCCACGCGTCCGCCTGGGCGAGCACTGGTGCTTTGTCATGAGATCAACTTTCCCTCTGCGTCCGAAAATAAATGTTGGCACTTTGGCTACAGTGTGTGCGGCCGCTTCTTTGTCTTTTAAAGACCATAAATGGGATCAACTTTGACCAAAAAAATGCACACACCTGGATGGTTGTTTAAGTTGGACAAAATGTGGCCAATGTGTATGTGTATGAGACCCGGGTGCTCAGGAAGGGCAAAGCTATTCCTAGGGATAGAACACACACGCGTTGTACAGTCAATATAACCTCCTACCCTCAGGACGACGGTACACAGTTTGTCTCCACAAGTAAAGGGTTTCTGAACAAACAAGCCCCAGCTCAGTTCCGCGCATAAAATGTTACGACTGGTAGCCTATTCTCGTTTTGTATCATGTTGTCAGTGAACTGTGGGTTCTGTCTTGTCATAGATAGACCACATGAGACTGACACAATATGTCCATATAGTGGCATTCCCAGATATGGGCCTAATATTGATGACATCAGGGATCTCCATATATGGGCATAAAAGGGACAAGGACAGAATTCACATCATTGTGATGTCAGAACAGGCCAGCTATATCCTTCTGCTGAGCTGGGATGAGGTGTCATTGTGATGTCAGAAGAGTGACGGATGGACGGACGGACAGACAGACAGACAGACAGACAGACAGACAGACAGACAGACAGACAGACAGACAGACAGACAGACAGACAGACATGAGCTGGAGGTTTTCATACTACTGCTAGATTCAAACTTGAAACTTGATCATAGCAACCTGGCCATACAATTACAAACAATGACTATGAAGCTGCTCTACATGAGTCCATGTGTAAACCATGTGGTCACTAGCATCACTGAAGGTTCTAGGATTAGAGCGACAAGCAAAGAAAAGGTAAAAAAGAATTTTGAAATTAGTATTTTAAAGTGTTACATTTCATCATTCTTAGAGATGGCTCAGTTTGTCACCTGCTGCAGGTCTGCTAGGATCCACAGTAGGTTTGAGTCCATCCATCCCACCTAAAACATACAGCATTATTACAAACACAGTAGGTTTGAGTCCATCCATCCCACCTAAAACATACAGCATGATTACAAACACAGTAGGTTTGAGTCCATCCATCCCACCTAAAACATACAGCATGATTACAAAAAACATATTCACGTGAATAATCACTCACAGTGTTCCTTTAACCCACTAAAAGAAAACGCAATAAAGAAAGCATCTGTCATTTTAGATTTTTAGCATTGGCTATTCAAAACGCGCTGCATTGCAAGCTTGTACGTCTGCTGTTTTTAGACATTTTTGAAAAGTCTTGACAGTGTTTGAACAACTTGGAATCATTTCAAATTACGAAAAAGTTTGAGAACTACTGATTTAGAAGGCATTCGTAGAATCGGCCTCAGGTCTTAATGCAATGGGTTACGTTTAAATCACTTATAGCTACGATCTGTAAGGTTCACAACCGCAAGACAACATGTGTAATTGACACGTTCGACACCTTGGCATTCATAATTATGACCGTGCCTTAAAGCAGGTTTACTTTGTCAGCATTATGTATGTGTCAGTGGCCAATTACACACATGCCAGTGAATGTGTGTAATATGGCCTGTAAAGATAATAATAAAGAACATCTCTCACCTCTGTGAGAAGCTGATTCCAGATCAGCGGTCACCTGCGCCATCTCAGTCACGTGATCTGCGCATCACAACCAACACAATGCTCTTATAAGAGGGGTGCAAAGTACCACATTTCCGTTACCTGAACTGATGACAAGATTTATTGAACGAGACATACAGATGTGCCATTTCAAAATGTCCTGCCACTGGCAAGACATTTAGATTGTAGATCAGCTATTTTTTCTATACAATCTGTTCTCCAAACAAATTTGAAAAGCAAAACAGGGAAAGAAAGCGGTGGAAAAAAGTGCATTTGCAGGACATTTTCAGGAAAGGAGTAGTAAATGAAATGGCACATTTGTACCTTTTGTGTTTCAATGATGGTGTAACAATTTCAACCAAAACGTTCCCCAGAAGAATAAAAGGTTGCCGGAAAATGATACTGGTATTTTGTACCTGTGCAATTAGGGGTTACATGAAGAACTGAAGTCCCACTGACAGGCTTGCCATCGGGGGTGGAGCACCAGCAGTAACCAGTCTGATTGTGGCACTGGACCGCCAGGAAGTGTCCGTCTGCGCTGCACTCTGGCACGAAGGCCGCTGCCGCTGGGTTAACATGACTGCTGGTGCTGTGGGGGCCGCTGGCCTCCAGGGCCTGAGACCTGGCCAACTGGCATTTGGACTGGCCTGAGTCTAAAGCAAGATAGAGCAGGAAGGGTGTGTATTTTTTATTGTTTTCTCTTTAAAAAAATATATAGTTTATAAAGCTTGGCTAGATAAGATTAAGTCATAAGAATGAGTTGTCAATGCCCCTGGTGGATGAATTTGTTAATGCTCTATACCAGGGGTTCTCAAACCTTTTTAGGCTGTGACCCCCAAAATAAACATATTTGAACTGGGGACCCCCACCCTGACAAGCACTTGGAATTTGTAGGTATTACATTTAATGTGACTCGGTTCCGCAGATAAATATTGTGAAAATAGCAGATCTACATGCTCACAACGCCTCGCGTTCCGTTGCGAGGCGTTGTGAGCATGTAGATCGGCTATTTTCACAATGTTCGCCTCTTGCTGACTTAATATTTGACAGTTTGGCCAGTCCTGTCGAATATTCGACTATTCGAATACGTTGAGGTCGAATAATTAGAATAATAAAAAACACTATTCGTGAATGCCCTAGTGTGTATACGTGTAGAAGATACATTAAGCTATTATTTGGCATGCATATTGCATAGTGAACCAGCCGTGCCATATATCACACTGATACATGCTGGGAAAACATACAGATTAATTTCCATAAATTAATGGGTATACTGCATACAGCAGGGGTCTTTTTCAGGCCAAAGACCCCTTAGCTGAGATAGTGATGAAGCATGACTACATATTGCATGAATACATATTGCATTGTATTGATTTTTGTATACATTTCAATTTGATAGACAGGTTCATAGACTTGTTTGACAGCACTATCATTAGTGTTGTGTAATTATTCTTTTTTTAATTTGTTATTAATGTTGGTTTCATGTTAATGTGTATTCTCAGAACACTTTAAGGTCATGGTCATTATAGACTAGAGGGTTTATAACAGGAAGACAGCAAAGAATACTGAAGATGACCAGGCCTATCACTTCATGTTCAATTCAGTCAATTAACTTTGTATGGTTGCAAATAGTTTTTTTTGTGCAATGCAGGGTTGTCAATTTAATCAGTTAAAAACAACCGAGATTAATGCGCATTTGTGAAATAATGTGATATTGATATTATCATGCATACTGCATTCACTCCAATGCATTATAATAATGCAATTTACAATCGAGAATAGAAATGAACTTAAATCAGCCTTGGTGCATTCTATACAGTGTATGGACTTCAACAGGGGTTCCGGGACTCCTAGGGGGTCCTCAGAGTTACTACAGGGGGTCTTCCAAATGTTTGTGTGATAGAAACTTTTTTTTTCTCCTTTTTTACATTAACCA
Source organism: Nannobrachium achirus (assembly GCF_963921795.1). NCBI lineage: Eukaryota > Metazoa > Chordata > Actinopteri > Myctophiformes > Myctophidae > Nannobrachium > Nannobrachium achirus. The sequence goes on from NC_137817.1 coordinate 11,762,963, forward strand.
CTTAAACTCTAGTATCCATATTCTGAGAACTTTAGACAAAAATAGCAGATCTACAAGCTCCCAACGCCTCACGCTGCGAGGCTTTGTGAGCTTGTAGATTGGCTATTTTAGGCAAAGAGGTTTGGTGTAGAGGGGCAAAAAGAGCAGACTAAGTACAGAGTGAAAGATCACGTGGTGAACGCGGTTAAATATCTGAAAACACAAATTGACATGAATCCAAAATACACTGATGATTGTGCTGTCAAACAATGAAACTATATGGCATTCTTTGAAGAGGTTGTGGGGGTCCCTGCTTCATCTCACTCTCAACTAAGGGGTCCTTGGCCTGAAAACGTTGAACCCCTGCAGTAAGCTATGTGTTTGTACCAGCGCAGTGAGCCCTGGGGACCGGTCGCAGCTGTGTGTTGATGCACTGAGCTCTCTGGAAGGAACACAGCGACTTGTACAGCCTGCCGTTGCTGGCACACACAGCTCTGTGGCGCCCCCTCTGGCAGTCCAGGACACAACCACGAGGCCACATGTTCTCTGTGATCAGGAACGGCTACATAGGAAGAACACAGACAGAATTCTCTTTCAAAATGGTTTGACACATGATACTGAAAGACACACACACGCACGCACGCACGCACGCACGCACGCACGCACGCACGCACGCACGCACGCACGCGCGCGCGCACACACACACACACACACACACACACACACACACACACACACACACACACACACACACACACACACACACACACACACACACACATGATAATACTTAATGAATTTCCTGCTGCAGGATCAATAAAGTGCAATTTAAGCTAATCTTGTCTAATTAGATGCCGGTAATTGTCCAAGCTGTGTCCTGATAGGAGCGCCTTGGTTGAAAGTTTGCTGAGGGCAGCATTTGTTATGTTAAGATACAATTATCTTTCAAGTGTAACTGCTGACTAACTTAGGGTAGTTTTCTATTAATACAACCTAACCACATTTTTATTTTACTAAAGAAACAGGGGGAGGCATGGGGAGGGAAGGATGATGAAACAGGGAAATGTTAGGGAAAGGGAGATAGGTACAGAACAGATGTGTGTGTAACCTTGGCAAGGCAAGCCATCAGTGAAAGTCTGGCAGGAGGACCGTCCTGTTCCATGGTAGTAGGAAAACTGCTGAAGTGAAGCACGGAGGCAAGGGAGCGGGAGGGAGAGAGAAACAGAGTGGAAGAGAAGGGTTGGAGAAAAGACCAGACCCACTGTTAGATGACAAGGATAGAGAGAGAGAGGGAGAGAATGAAGAAAGGTAGAGAAAGGAAAGCACACATGCTGTATATATGAGAGAGAGAGGGAGAGAAAGAGAGAGAGAGAGCAAGCGTTGAAGGTCAAAAGATGGATAGAGGCCAAGAGAGAAAGCAGAGGGAGGGAGGGGGTTGTAGGGGAGAGGCACAGGAGGAGTCAGCACATGGCCAAAATATGCAAACATTTCAGAAAGAAGGGAACAGAGGAAATGAGTGTGTGAAAGGTGTGTGTGTGTGTGTGTGTGTGTGTGTGTGTGTGTGTGTGTGTGTGTGTGTGTGTGTGTGTGTGTGTGTGTGTGTGTGTGTGTGTGTGTGTGTGTGTGTGTGCGCGTGCGTGCGTGCGTGTAATGACCTTCACCTGCCGGGCGGGATATACCTGTGAGAGCTATGATTCTGCAAAGCACTGTATAAATAAACTCCACTAATTGAGGTGAGATGCCAGCCTCTTCAGCCCATAGGACACAGTGTGTGTGTCTCTGCTGTCAGTGATACAGACATGGTTCTCCCGCCGTCTGGCTGGCTGTCTGGAGGATGTGGAAAGGCACTGAAACGTTTTGCTCAATAACTTAGGGTTATTGCAGTGCAGTTTGACTCAACACTCAAGAGTTGGAGGGCTCGTCCGGGAAAAGTAGGCTACCCCATTATAGTGAACGTAAACATTTTTACAGTTTTCCACGCGTTGCCAAAGTCGTCCTTTAAATTTGTTGGATGGGGTCAAACGATAAAAAGATTATTTGGAGACAGACAAATAATACACAGACAAGGTCTTCGCTCTGGCTGACTGGTTGTCTGCTTGTAAAGAGGTCGGACGAGCACTGAAATATTTCACACAAATTGTTGCTACATGACGGTTATTTATATTTGATTGCAGACAGAGTCTGAGCGCTTTGGTCAAAATCATTGTGGTTCCGTCTGTGTTCCAAAGTTATCCTTGGGAAGAGTTTATATTGGCAAGGTTTCCTCTCTGGTGAGACTACTCTCTGCATGGCTGAGAGTGTGCCAGAAGTGGAAATACTGATTAAATATTTCCCGTGTTGATGCTGAATTAAGCTCAGTTTATACCCTTACTGTATATACTTGCTGAAAACTTGTGACACTGTTGTGTTGTACAGTACTACAGCGTATAAATTAGGCTTTACTCTGATTCAAGTTAGGTTTTACACAAAGTCAGAGTGTTGGCTTTCTTAAAAGAACAATGTTAATAACACTACATGGTTCTTTTTTTTAATGCCTTTTTGTAATTTCAACAAAGTAAACATCTTCATTATGTGAGGCAAGTTCATGTCCTCACTCATCCTATATGAGAAAATATCAACTATAGCCCCATTGGAGCGCCCGTTGGCCTGGTGGTCTAGGCGCATACCACATACTAGGCTATGATGCCTGCTGGCGTCGCCGGTTCGATTCCCGATCCGGAAGACCTTTGCCACATCTCATTCCCCATTTCCTGTCAGTCTACTGTATCCTATCAAATAAAGGCATAAAAAGCCCAAAAACAAATCTTTAAAAAAAAAAATATATATATATATATAGCCCTATTACAGTACATCAGAATACAGTAAATTACTTTGAACTAGCCCTTACCCGTTCGAAGCACTGTGGGATGGAAAGTAACTTTCGTGAAACACTGGTGCTTGCATGATAATATGTAGGAGCACCAATGTAAGAAATAGCCTACCCGTTTTGTTTAATGGCTATAGAGATACTGTGTACGGATCTGCATGATTTTTGGACAAAATCTGTAGGAGTACTGTGCAAAAATGTGTTTTACTCAAACCTGCCTCCTGGTGGCGCTGTAACAGGGCCAGACACTCAGCCAGACACCAAAGGTGTTTGTTTTCCCCTCACTGTATTTTTTGTTTGTATGTCTGTTCAAGAAAAATAAGGAAGCACTATTTAAATGTCTGATTTGAAATGTAGGCCTATGCCTTATCCTGTGCTTAACAATAACAATATTTGAAACAAAATACGGTAAATTAAAAAATAATTAAAAGAAAATAGAAGCAAGGAGAGGAGAGCCCAAGGATGTGAGAGGAAGAGTGTTTCTGGTGCCACGGACCAAATGACTTCCATATGTTTCACCAGCTACGCATCTCACTTACACCTAGTGATCACACAGCCTCACACATCCCTACAGAATATATATTGGATTTGTCACGCCACCGCACACATACACAAGCAGGGTTGTTAGGGTTACTTTTAAAAAGGAATCCCCTACAGTTACAAGTTACTTGCAAAGAAAATGTAGTCAGTAACGTAATCTGATTATCACAATTTAAAAAGTAACTACTAGTTACTTTCAGTTACTTTTGGATTACTTTTTAGCAAAACTCTCTTTAATTAAATAAAACAAGTTTTACCATTGATAACTAGACAATGATATTGAGCCTATGAAATTAGGAAAAGGACAACAGAAATGTACTTAAACAAAGTGGCAGTACTTTAAGATGATTTGACTTGATTATTTTATTGTTTGGCGTTATAATTTATTTGTAAAATTGATGAGGGCAAGGGGAGAATGTAATCCAGCATGTAACCCCCATCATTCAGATCCGTTACTGTAATCCAGATTACACATTTTAAAATGTAACCAGAGACTTTACAAGTTACCTGTTTTTTGTAATCTGATTACGTAATCCCGTTACATGTAATCCGTTACTTAACAACCCTGTACACAAGTATGTGTTCACATCACACACACACACACACGCACGCACACATGCATGCACACGCACGCCCACACACACACACACACACACACACACGAACACACGGACGCAGGCGCGCGCACACACACGCACGCACACACACACACACACACACACACACACACACGCACACACGCACGCACACACGTACGTCAACTGCTCTGCCATTACACCCGACTCCATCCTTCATCAATACCTCTTTGTCTGTCATCCCCTCCTCTCTCCCTCTCACCCGCACCCACCACACACACACCTAACTGTGTCACATTTGTCACGGTGTGTTAAACAATGTTGACATAATTTAACAGTGAAAGAGCTCCCTGTGTCTGCATGTGGAGGCATGAATTTATGTATTGACCGCAAGGTTGGATTGTTGTCGGGGGTTTTTTCTAAGAGGAGATTAAGACAGAGATTGAACATTTCACAGCATTCGGTTCTCGCCCTGATGAAGGCCATAACTGGTCGAAACATGTTGCCAATGTTTTAGAGAATAAACTTAGTTTTAACTTTACATCCACTACTCTCCTTTTTTTCAGTGCTCAGTCCTCTTCTTCCTTTTTCAATTTTACAGCATTATAATTTATTGTCAGTTGCTGCAACTGTGATGCTGTCAGCATATGAAGGCGTGAAGAGAACTAAATCAAGACTGGGGAGTGGGTGGGGGGGCAGCTGAGCTGCCGTCAGTGCCGTGAGGATGTGATGAAAGGGGAAAACACCTCGACATTTTCCAGTCGAGCTGGTTTTCACATTTCTTCATCGGGTACTATTTGTGGTTGAAAAGGTTTGGTTTGGACATTTTCTACTTCTTTATTCTCTGAAATGTCTTATGGGGTTAGCCATTAAAGCCATCAATAACTTAGCTTTTTAATCTGTAGCAAACTTGTCTTTGACATTTAACCCCACCGAGGTTTGACCTTGTAACCATCTGCTTTCAAGGCAGTGTCTCTATCCATTGAGCTATGCCTGCCCCAAGTCCAAACATGAAGAGGCCCACAAGAGAAGATGGGTGGATGAATCAATAAAGAGGAACATACAGTAGGCCTACATACAGTATATAGATCAGTGGTTCCCAAGCTTTTTAGCCTGTGACCCAAAAGAGAAATTAGACATTCGCCCCGGGACCCAAACTAGTGAAGACAGCAGATCTACAAGCTCTCAATGCGGTGCGCGGCTATTTTCACTACTTCTTAATTATTATAATTTTATTTGTGGAATTTCTTAGATGTGTTTGTTACAGCCTATCTTGTTATGGTTCAGCTGGTCCTCGAAGCAACTTCAGTATAATTATGATCTGAGCCCTGTGCCTCTTGGCAGAGCTACAGTACCACTGAGAGGCTTTTGATATTTTTCAGGTTGGATTTCACCCAGAAGTCGAGCCTTACTCTGATAGCAGTGGTTATCAAATGGTTTCATGTCAAGGATCCCCAAACTGACACAGAGTAGTGTACTTCTCCCTATCATGTACAGTACATTAAAGATGCAGTTCACATCCATAGTGAGGTTTATTTCTCAGAAAAACTAATCTCTGATCAATAAAACTACCCTCACCCCAATATGTTCCTAAATGAATGGGATCTCAAACTTTGCCCTATTTGTGCCCTCATTTACAATGCCGAGCAATCTTCGTTCCTACTCTCACCTATGGTCATGAAGTGTGGGTCATGACCGAAAGTATAAGGTCGCGGGTGCAAGCGGATGAAATGGGTTTCCTCAGACGGGTGGCTGGTATCTCCCTTAGAGATAGGGTGAGAAGTTCAGTCACCCGAGAGAGACTTGGAGTAGAACCGCTGCTCCTACACTTGGAAAGGAGTCAGCTTAGGTGGTTCGGGCATCTAGTACGGATGCCCCCCGACTCCCCGAGCAAATTCCTAGGAAGGTCCTCGATGCACGTCCCACTGGGAGGAGACCCCGTGGCAGACCAAAGACCAGGTGGAAGGATTATATCTCCAAACTGGCTTGGGAACGCCTCGGTATACTCCCTGAGGGAGTGGAGGAAGTTGCTCGGGATAAGGAAGAAGTCTCAGTTGGAACTGTTACCCCCTCGACTCGTTTCCGGATAAACGGTTGAACATGGATGGATGGATCAATATGCTACTATGCCACACCTGTCGAATACGCCCTCATCAATATACCAGTATATGATCTGCCCCCTACTCAATGCCAAAATCTCCACGCCTCTGTATTTAACAATACAAATCTTCTCTTTTCAGATAGGGGTCTGTGGCCAAATACATAATTTTGGGGTCCTTGACATAAAAAATGTTGATAATCACTGCTAGAGTAGGGCTCGACTTTTGGGCGAAATCCAACCTTAAAAATATCAAAAAGTCTCTCACCCGAGGAATAGCTTTTAGAGTCCAAAGCCAACTCAGGTCTGAATTGTTTTGAGGTTCACAATCATTTTGTAATTATTTAATAAGTATAATCACAACATAATTATTTTACAGTTACATAAAACAGTCCTATGTGAGACTAGGTGACCCACATCCAAGCAATTAAAGGGGAAATACATCCCAAGTCAAGCTCAACAAGTCCCTGAAGAGATTGATTTCCTCTGGCCAGGCTTTCTAAATAAGAATTGTGCACACCGCCAGGTTAAATAACGGTAATAAAAACCAGATCCCATTAGGTTTGGCCATAAATGTTGAGTGCTTTTTTGTCTCTCTTTTTTTGGGGTGGGGGGACAGACAGGTGCAAACTATTGGGCAGTCTAGTTTCCCGTGTGTCAGGTGGTACCTCAGCAGAACTACAATGTTTTCAGTGTTTGAACAATTAGTGCCAGTGTTTCTGGACCTATAAACCCATTCAGTGTGTGTGTGTGTGTGTGTGTGTGTGTGTGTGTGTGTGTGTGTGTGTGTGTGTGTGTGTGTGTGTGTGTGTGTGTGTGTGTGCGTGCGTGCGCGTGCGTGCGTGCGTGCGTTTCACGAAATAAGAGAACAAGCCACCACTGTCTGTCTCCATTACCGCAAACGCCTTCCAGATACAATATTCAACTCCATCTGAAAACATTCAGTGAAAACGCTCATCTCCCTGCAGGGTATTGGCTGGGTTGATGAAACCTGATGTTTGGCGGCTGATGCTGCTGAGTGAAAGGAGGATTTTAAATGTTCAACACACTCCCTGCCCTGTCAACTCGGCGCGTAACGGGCCGAGGAGTGAATAATCGGTAGCTTGTGAACCCCAATGTTCCACATTAATCTCCATGGCGTGGCTGAATAGCTGGACAGTCCCTCACTATGTGTGTATGTAGAATGTAGTAGACTAGTAGACTCAGGCTGCCTACAGAATGTGTAAGCATGTGTTTGATCAGTCACGGCTGTGCGCATTCGAGTCGGTCTTAAACCAAATCACGCACGAATCACACCACCAGCCAGTATAGCCACAGGCGGCAACACAAACAGGAACAGTTTTGGGATGTAGGCCTAGTGTAGGCTGCCTAAAATACTTTCATAATCACTTCATGCGTTATGATGACCACACCTGAACTTGACCAACACTAGCTGCGCACACACATGCCAGCCAGACTATTTACCATGTGTAGAGATTGACACGGATCATTATTGCCTTGTGGTCAGCTGCCTATGACCAGTGACCACGACTGGTTGACTAATACAAGCCTATGGCATTGGTTCACAAAGTGGGGTCCTTGAGGGAGTTCCAGGGGGTCGCCAGCTAATTGATACTTATAGGAACCAAATGGACCCTTATGTATGACCATATGACAAGGATCATTTGGTAGGCTACCTCCTAACTATCATTTAGTTGGGGACCCAATATGGGTAGCCTATGTAACTGAGAGTGTAGACTACAATGGAACCAAATGGACCCGTTAGGTCTCCCGACTCCCAAGTTAAAGATTTTACAATATAAATTGGGGTCTCAGAGATAGAAACGGCATTTAATGGGGGTCCGTAGCCTAATGCATGTCAAACTGGGGGTCCTTGAAATTAAAATGGTTGGGAATCACTGGCTATACAAATACTAGTCTAATAATACTGCTATGGTGGCTTGACATCTTTTCAAATGGGGGTCCACGGGCTAATAAGTGTCTGTTTGGGGGTCCTTGACATGAAAAGGTGTGAGAACCACTGGCCTACTATGGCTATACAAATACATAGCTATACAGCCAGCCAGTCAAGTGAGTCAACAAAACATATTCATTCTCTGTCGTTTTAGTTTACGTCCTGGGATATCCGTCCAATATGCTTGTTTTAATCAATTAATTTAATAGGACCTAAATAAATAGCCTAATCAATGGAATGTTCGTGAAGACTCCCCATCTCCTCAGACCCCTCCCTGCTAAATTCTGCATGGAAGTAGAGGAGGAGGATTTTAGACTCTAGATTTTTCTTTTTTGAGTGAGGAATAGAGGGGAGAGCAAGAAAGAGGGAGAGGTAGGGAGAGAAAGATAGAGGGACAGTAGCCATAAATCATAACTCTTGTAGGGGTCACTTATATTGGGACGTTCAACGTCCGACGTTGTAGGGAGTAAACGTCCCAATATAAGCGACCCCTACAAGAGTTATATAATGTATGGCTGTAGCCATCCGACATGCAATACTTTAACTTGCAAGTTGCAATTAGCCAATCATCAATTATTATTACTACGGTATAACCTCTCAGTACAGGAAGCGTAAGAAGTGAGTCAACACAACATATTCATTCTGTCGTTTAGTTTACGTCCTGGCCAAAACAGCAACTGAATCATGGGGTCCTATCAACTTTGTTTTTACCCCAAGAGTCAAGACAGTCTTGTATCAAGGCAACTTAAAGTCTATGTAGTAGGTAAGTATGCCTATATAGCCAGACAATTTGACAAATAACCAAAGGATATGGCAGTGGTTCCCAAACTTTTTAGCTCAAGACCCAAAAGAGACAAGACATTACACGTTTGACCGGGCAAAGACTCCAAAACTCTATTCAGTGATGTGCGTGGCCTACCGCTGCTCTGTTGGTGTGAACAGGTTGTTCTGACAGCAGGAACAGCAGCAGCACGCGGCAGGTGAAGGTGAGCGCCAGCATCATTCCTGCCGCCGCGGCCCAGGCGCGTCGACGCTCCGCCGCGCGCTTCTTCTCCTCGGTGTCGCTTCGGCTCGTCCCCAAGGCCGGTGGCTGTGTGTGTGCACGCTCCGCGGCGAGCGCCAGCCTCGGTTTTCCGTATTCTTAACACGGCACCGACCGAAGTTATACTCACGTCCTGATCCTCATCTTGTGGAGTCAGCCATGGTCTTCTTGGCGATATTATTTTGGCTATGGCACAGCCGCGTCACCGCGTGCGTAAAAAAAAGATACAGTAGCGTTCCACAGTTTCGATGAAGTGAAAACCAGCTCCTTTTAAAAGCTCAAGGTTCATCAATGTGTAGACCAGTGAAGCCAGCTCCTTTTACTGCTCCATTTTTTGTAGCAGCGATGGTTCGTTGCTCCTCTCTCCAAACAGCCAACCCCTTTCCCGTTCAGCTCAAAAAACATGCAACAGATGCGTAACTCCCAAAATGGTACATGGCGGGGGGTTGAGGCCATTCCACTTATACCCCCCCCCCCCCCCCTCTCCTCTCCTCCCCCTCTCAAAACTGAAGTAGAACTCTTGCTGTACAGTCTTTTTTTTTTTTTTTAAGTTGATTGCATTACATAGGCCAGGGGTTTTCAACCTTTTTCATATCAATATTTATTCGGCATTTGAGCCACGGACCACCGTTTGAGGAGATTTAGCCTCTCAGACAACTTTCAATCAAAAATAATTCTTCGGCATTCTGTAATTGTTGTGACTTCTTGTGAATCAAGTAGGCTTAATGCAGGTTTAACAATAATTTAACTCTTAAGTGTAAAATGAAACCAAATGGACCCTTACGGGTTAAAGATCTCCAAGGGTCCATTTGTTTACCAACTCCATCAATTATCTGGGGACCACCTGGAGGCTGCATGGAACCCCATCAAGGACAAACTGATGTTCCCTGGACCACTGATTGAAAACCACTGACATAGGCTATTCTAGCTTGAATAAAAGTCACATATGGCAAAATAAAAGTGAATAGGCTACAGTATGTTGGTCCACATTTAGCACAACAAATCAACAGAACATCTGGCAAGCAGCCTGAGAGACAGGCCTACGGACAAGAAAAGACAGCAAGGCAAAGAGTATTTTGTAAGGAAACTTTATGTGTGCTTGTGAAACTCACATCATTAGACAGAAGGCGTTGCAGTTTCCAGTACAGCAGATAAGGTTTGATATTAAAGAGTACAAAAAAAAAGAAAGAAAATCACAATTCCAGAGTTCATTTCTCTCCCATCGCAGGAAGAAACTACAAGCTTTTGGTCCAAGTCTTTTCTTTTTAAGTTGCATCCTCGTCCCTCCCCTTTCTCTCGTATCAATTCATCAGTGCCCACTTTCAACGTTTATCCGATCGTTTTATCTTTAAGTTTAATTTCAGACAATTTTGTCAGGGGTAAAAAGAAAATGTTCCCGGAACTCTGTGATACTGGATACACGATTGCATAGATTTGTAAACACAATATGCTTGTTTCAATCAATTAATTTAATAGGCCCTAAATAAATAGCCTAATCAATGGAATGTTCGTGAAGACTCCCCATCTCCTCAGAGCCCTCCCTGCTAAATTCGAGCAGACGGAGGGTTTTAGACTCTAGAATTTTGAGTGAGGAAGAGAGGGGAGAGCAAGAAAGAGGGAGGTAGGGAGAGAAAGATAGAGGGACAGGGCTGTAGCCATCCGACATGTAATACTTTTACAATTAGCCAATCATCAATTATTATTACTATGGTAACCTCTCAGTACAGGAAGCGCAAGAACCTTCATTCGACCAATCCAACCTTGACATGTGCTTTCAGATATAATAATAAATCAACTAACTTTGTCTCTACTGTCTTCACTACGATATAAATGTATAGTTTGTCCATTTAAATAAGCACCTTATGACCACCCGGGTATAATATGTGACAAGAGGCAGATATTGATGCATGTCAGTTATAATGTGAACTGTTGTGATGAACACAGACAAAGGCATTTGGGGTACACTCTCCTTCGGCTAAATGGTTACCACTTGACTCCATATGACAGTATTAAAAAACGTTTCCATGTCTGCGTTTAAAAACTCAGAAAAACCCAACACTCAAACCTATCTACTGGTGAAACTGCACTCTCTGCTTTTACCATCGTTGGCTTTTGAATTTCTGTTTTTTAAATTTTTAATAAATGCCTATTTTGTCCTACTACTGGAAAGCCTGTGATTGATGAGTTTGAATAAACTGGGACTCTGCGTGTGTGTCATTCGTTGTACTGGAAAAATAAGTATGTACAGCGCTGAGAGCCCTACAACCCCTGCCGGACCCTTCCCCACCCCAAACCCCAAACCCCTGCCCTAAGCCTACAGCCGGCCGGCTGGAGGAAAAATGAACAAAATATTAAAACAAAAAATTTAAACAATAACAGGAAAAAAATAGCCTAGGTTAGATAAGTCAGAATTCACCTTATCCAGCAACATGAAACTGTAAATGTGATATTTATTTTGTATTTATTTATTTATTTATTCATCTCTGGTCTGGTCAGCTGATGATGACACCTGCCCCCATCTCCACCCCACCCATTGACCCCACCCCCCTCCCCCCATATCATATAACTCTCTGGGTTCTTCTAATACACAAAACTCGCCAGCAGACATCAAATCTAACGTTCCCTCCCAACCCACCCCACTATTTGCATTCCTAAATCTCATTTAAACACCTCAACCCACTGGCAAGAGAAAAAAAAAACATTATAAAATAAACAAAACAAAAAAATTAGCATAAGTATCAGATTAGCTTATGCCCCCCCTTATGACACCCCCACCCCCCAAAAAAAGGCAGAGAGGGTGAAGCTAAGGACCCACACTACAGAGCAACCTTCCCTCCAGTATCCCATATCTGTCCCTGGATATGCCTGCATATAATCTTGAAACAACAGATTAAGGCTGGTTATTGTTGAACAATGTGGCAGTTGTCAACCCTACCTCTAACGTTCAATAAATGGGCAAAAACATTTTCAGCTGATTCATAAACCGGCACAAGCAGGGGCAAACACAGAACCCAAAAAGGTTTAGAGGGAAGCCCTGCCCTCCTGCATCAAACACACAAGCCAATCACAGAACCATTCGTCTTTATTTTTTTTCCACCTACAAATGCCACTCTTCTCCTTGTATCTCCAAAACCTTCTCACACCGAGGCCCTCTACCTCCCTCCCTGTCCTCCATCCACCTATCTATCCGTCCATCCTTCCAGCCCTCCTCTCGTCAGCTCTACAGGTCACTCTCTCCGTAGAGGGCGGTGGAGAACGACATGTAGTCGAGGGCCCCGGGGATGGCGTCTGGCCCCGTGTATGGGGCCATGCGGGCAATGCAGTACTCGGCCTGGTCTGGAGGCAGTTCCCTCCTCAACTCCTCCGCCAAGATGAAGCTCTAACAGGGAGAAGAGAGCAGAGGAGAGTGGAAGAGCAAGGGAGACAGATGATGAGATGGATTAAGTTTATATTAATTCCATTTAAATTACTTGACAATTATTGGGAATGTATATTTTAAGGTATTCTAAGCTTTGAAAAGGCTATAATGAAGAAGAAAAAGATCATAAAGTTGCACTTAAAGGACAACTTTGTTTTTTTTACAAGGGTTCATATTTTCGATTGTAATTTACTTCTTTCTATTGTTTTAGTGATTTTAATGACTGATTTCAGTGCATGGGGGCAAGTGCCTAAATGTGTCTTTAGACACAATAAGCCGTCTTTATTACTATTTACACTTTACAGTAACACTACTAGCCCCATAGGGTCACATCTGCCCATGAAAGATTGTGGTGCATCTTGGGAATGGGCATGGGTGGTGCATCTTATTTGTATCTAAAAACACATATTTAGCCACTTGCACACATGTCCCCAACCACTGAAATCAATGTAATTAAAATCGCTAAAAAGATAGAAAGAAGTAAATGAATGAAAAAGTTTCAACACTCATCTTTTCTTTTCTCTAATTACAATCTAAAATATGAACCCTTGTTGTAAAAAAACAAAGTTGTCATTTAAGAATTATAAAACAGTGGACAGGAGCATAAAAGCGAATATTACACAGGAAATGAGCGCTCGTCATCACGGTTCATTTTCTGCAACACTGAGAAAAAAAGAAAAAAAAAGTGGGTTTGATGGGAATCAACAGGATCAGATGGCTCAGCTCACCTTATCACCAGCCAGGATCTTGAATGATGCGATGACCTGGTCAGCAGTGTCCGTGTCCGTGGTCTCTCTGGACATGAAGTCGATAAATGCCTGAAAGGTCACGGCTCCACTGTTGTTTGGGTCCACGATGCCCATGATGCGCGCAAACTCCTGGTCGCCCTGGCAAATATGGGAAGAGAAGCAAAGGTTAACCCAGAAAACACACAAGGGGCAGCAGAGGAGGAGTTTCATTCCAAAATGTGAACTAGGCATTGATCCCAATGTATGAATGAATGAAGCGCTTTGAGCACTTGGAAAAGCGCTATAAAAATGCAATTCATTATTATTATTGATCCATCTAGCAGCACACTGGTTCCCAAACAGTGGGTCGGAAACCCATTTTTATCATTTTTCATGTAAGTAAATATCTATTTTTGTTTGCCACTTAAAAATATAAATAAAATCTAAAAATCTACGGTTAAAACATTTGAAAAGAAAAAAAAAAAAAGTTCCCTTCCAAAAGAATTTCACAGAAATTCTGTGTATCTAATTAAAACATTAAAAAGTAGGGGAAATAATCTCACAACACGGCGCGAAGAGACACGTTATGATCTTGTAGATCTGCTGTTAGGGGCACAGGCCAACGTCTAATTTCTCTTTTGGGTCTTGAGCTAAAAAGTTTGGGAATCACTGATTTAGCAGATATCACCAAATTGCTTTTAAAACAATATATGGAAAATTATGGTAGTGTAAATGGAAAATATTAAATATTCAAAGTTAAACATTTTGTGCCATTTACATAAAAGTAATTGTTATAGAATGTAATCTGTGATCTCTTTCAAAGTGGATATAGCTTTGACATGAAACTCCCCTTATACAGACACACACGGACAAAGGATTTGATGCATAAATACATGAAGGTGCAAATGATAACAAGTTAACATGGGAATAACAAAACGACAATCACATGGAGACAACAAACAAACAATGGCGACAAGAAGAACATTGTTTTCTTTTGTTAAAAAAGCTATGGGGATCAGTGGTAGTTTTACAAAACAACGTTTTACATGAGTTTGTTACTATTAAAAAAGGTTAAATGTACAGACAAGACAAAGAGAGGAGTAGAAAAGATTAAAAGACCAGGGTATCTGCAAGTCAAATTCAATTCAAGACCAATTCAGGTTCAAACTAAAAGAGGGATTTCCACTCTATTCAAGACCTGTAAAAGGATGTCAAATTGAATTAACCCAACATAACCACCAACCCCAGCATCTATATTATATGAGGAACATTAGCCCAAAATGGCTAGCTTGTAGATATAGGCTATATGTTTGAGATATCAAGAGATTTGGTGTCGACAGGGGAAATAAAGCACTCCAAGTACAGAGACAACTTAGGTCCAGCTCACTAAGTCTAGAGGGTTTAAGTGGTTATGTAATGTTATTAAGAACATGCAGACACCCTTTCAAGAGAGCAGAGCAATATGTCTGTGAGTCCGTCAAGTCAGTCAGGGCCGCAATACCAGGCTGGTTCCTGTAGCAATGAGCAGAGCCCGGAAATCCTCTGAGGCCATCTGTCCTGAGCGCTTCTGTAGCCAGCCACAGCACAGCACAGCACATCACAGCATAGCACAGCACAGGGTTGGAGGAGAAGGTAGTGAAGGTAGTGGGAGGGAGGTACACAGAATGTTGAAAAGAGGCAGTAAGGGGTGAACAAGAGAAGAGAGATGGTAAAATGGAGGAACGGTAATTTTAGACAAAGGAGGAAAGAGGATAGGGTAAATGGTCAGAGAATTGAAGGAACAGCGAAGTGAAATGGAGAGAGAGGAGAAAGAGGTAGAAAGGAAGATGGAATATGCATGGAATGGCAGGGGTGGCCAAAAGAGAAAGGGGCAAAAGTTGTATGTTTGGAAGGGGTGAGAACAGGAAAAGAACAGGGTGATGTGAGAGGAGAAAAAAAGAAAACAGTTAACAGTGAGGGCCTTGGTGCTAGAACCCCAACAGACAGAGGGGCTAGTGTTAAAGCTACTAAGAGGGAGCCTGTTCAAACTACAGCGCTGTGGGGCGACAGGGCCACCTAGTGGATATGTAGAGATATAGCAGCTACCTGCCTTACATAGAGAGCAGAGTTAGGAAAAGGTGTGTTCTTTTGGACAGGGGCTGGTCCGGGATCCTGCTATCAGCTTTCCTACTCTGAGAAGGTTGACAACAAACGGATCTATTCTCCTCCTTTGTCGCACGGCGGGTTAGCGTCCTACCTGTTTGTCGTTCTCTACATCGTAGCCCAGACTGATCAGGCAGGCCTTGAACTCCTCAGCCATCAGGGCCCCGCTGTGGTCCTGCGATCAGCCAATCACAGGTCGCACGTTCGGGGAGGAGTTGAATGAATGGGAGGATATCCAATCAATGGTCATTGAAGGGCGTGACGTCATGAGGAGGTATCAGTCACAACACAGGAATGGTGGTGGATTGGTGACCATGCGAGCCACAGCATGCGGGATTGAAGATGATTTGACAGATACACACAGACAAGGATGTTTAGACAATGCCAGCACAACAAGCACGCACGCAAACACACATGATCCAAAGTAATATACTGTGTTGACAGTGTACGTATTGTATATATCAACACTGTGGATTGTATATTACCTTTCAATACTTGACGAGTCTAATGTTTGCATGATTGTAAAGAAACACTGTCTTTCACTTTCACTACACACATTGAAACATTTACACATACTGTGTAAAAACAAACAGAGACACACACAACGACCAAACGGACTACCACAGCAGCATGCATTAAAAGAGCACAGAAACATGACAATGCACATTATGGAATGGAATGATGATGATTGGGGTGACTGCCTCTTCTTCTTGAGTAACACTCAATACGTTCCCTCCTTGTAGTCCTTGTTTCTCCATAAACATTGTACAGAAACCCAGTGCTCACCTAAACATATTCTCTACAACATGCCTACATAGGCATGTGTTTCTACCTCAGTAGCTGCCTCAGTATGTGTTCTTTTCCACTGTGTGCTCTAACAGGGGACAATACTCAAACACAAGGCTCCACTCTCAACCCCTCCTAAGTAGGTCTGGAAATTCATATTACACATCAATTATTGGTAAAAAAAAAACAGGAGCTGCACAACTCAATTAAAATCAAGGGTATTGTGTGAATGCAAACAATTGCACAGACTAAAGCTTAATTTATGCTCCGTCGTACAGCAGTGTTATTTGTGACAAAAACAGCTTCTCAAGCTAACAACTTGTTGCGATTTCTTGTGTTGTTAGTTTGTAAATCAGTTCTTGTCGGCATGCCAACTATTGTTCCATGGACTATAAGGTACGTTTGTGTTCGGGGAACATCAACATCACATTAACTGTGACTAAAATGTGCTCTCATGATTTCAAAGTGTAGTGTTTTAAAGCAAATTTTTATTGTATTTATAAGAACGAGCATAAGGATGTTTAGAATGTTACGTTCCAACCAGTCTCAATTTGATAATGTTTGCGCGCAAATACGCCACAAAATGTCACAGTCAAAATGAGAAGTTCCCTTTTTTGCAGAAGTAGGTTGAATAGACAGGATTACCTGGCTGCCAACAGTCTACTAAATGGGACTGGAAACTGGTCCAGGGCTTAGTGGGACAACATGACCTTGTTTGGGAAATTACTGTGACAGAGTCGTACTGTACATGCCAAACATATCCATGATGAACATCTTCCACGAAGCAAGGAATGTTACTTGGGAGGAACCAACAGATTTATACTGCTAACTAACTGGTCTGGATCTGCAATGCTTAAGAGAATCAGGCAGTTAACCTTATGCCTGTATTCTCATGATGCCAACGGTTTGAGCTTTAACCATCCTCAATGCCGAATGTATAGTCTACATTTCTAGATACAAGCGCTTGTTTTTTAAAGATATTGAATAATCTATAGTGGGTGATTCAGCCGTGTATGCAATAAAATATAAGATGCATATTTGTAAGAATGTGGCTTTGATTATGGTCTTTAACTCATTTGCCGCGATCCCCGACGAAACCGAAGATTTCCCACTGTACCGCCCTGCCATGCCTGAGCAACCCGAAGATTTAATTAGCTTTAATCATTATAAAACAATTAAAAGTATGATCGCTGTTTATCGCTGACCCTTTAGGCCCGCCTCCTAACTGTATCCGGCCGCATTTCCTGTTTTGACCGGATCTAGGTTTCCGTATCCGGTCTGAGGCCGCGTCATAGCTCCGCTTCCATAGGTTTTGCATGTAAACAATTTTTTTTTTTTTTTTTTGGGAAACTGTTATGAGTCTTTTACCCGCCTGGCATATGATCTGCGCACAGATCATCTGTATGTGCGCGAACGTGCCCACGCAGGACCGTAGCGCACAGCCCAGCCTTTTACATTAGTTTTTATGTAAACAGTGGCAGATACAGCCTGACAACGGATATATCTTTTTCCAATGGGATTGTTTTATTTGAAAGCTGTGGTCGGATCTACACGCCACCTACATGATACATGCACAGATTCTGCGCGATGCGCGCACGTGCCCACGTTAAAAGGTAAGGACAATTTGGCAGTTGCTGACTTCAGCTATGTTTAAAATCGCAGCAAATGAGTTAAAGACCTCAACACCCACTACACTATACTCCGTAATACTCATCGAACATACGAGTATCTCGAGAACCTTGACCCCAGAGCTCCGCCCCTGACCTTGTCAAAGTGGTTGAAGGAGGCGCGGTATTCGTGCAGCTGCTCTTGGCTGATGCCCTTGGCGTCGCGGGTTAGGATCTGGTTCTCAATCTCGTTGATGGTTCTAGCGATGGTGGTGAGCAGCTGCTCCCAGCCCACACGCAGGTGCTGCAGGGAAGGAGAGATGGAGGGAGAGAAAAGGAGGAAGCGTGGATGAAAGATAGAAACGTTCAAACCGTTGCATTCTTGTCGAGGTGTTGAATAGTACATTACAGTGTTTGTAGTACATTAAAACATGGTTTACTGTACGGATGTATTGATTAATAACCTAAATGAACAATTATGAAGTCAAATGAAAATACATAAAAAAGTGAAATGGAAACATATATAAAAGAAAGAAATCGTCACAAAAACAAAAGGGATCAGAGTGTCCCGAAGCAGTGTGTGTGTGTGTTGTGTGTGTGTGTGTGTGTGTGTGTGTGTGTGTGTGTGTGTGTGTGTGTGTGTGTGTGTGTGTGTGTGTGTGTGTGTGTGTGTGTGTGTGTGTGTGTGTGCGCGTGCATTACCTCCATGGTGTAGGCTGTGTACTTGTTGTCGAAGATGAGAGCTTCCTGTATCAGCTGGTGGTCTCCTTCCAGCTGGTCGATGTTGGGCTTGTAGTCGATGATGCTCTGCTCGTACTCCCTCAGGTTGGTCAGCTGGTCCTCCAGAGTCCCATTCATCTCGATGGATATCCTGCCAATCTCCTGGAAACATAAATTCAATGTCTTGTTAATACGAGTACATCACCTTTACACATCCATCAGAGTTGCACCCTCTTCTGTGTCTAGTGACAACAGTGTTGTTTTTGACATTTAGTTTTAGTCATAGTCTTTTGAATAAAATGTAATTTAGTTTTAGTCATAATTTAGTCACCTGAAAAGTATTTAGTCTAATTTTAGTCGACTAAATATCATAAGATTTTTGGCAACGAAATCTACAGTTGATTTAGTCAACTGAAATGTATTTTGGCAGGCCTTGATGGCAACGTAATGACTGATTTTACACATGGTTGTGTGCTGAAAATGTGTGCCGAAAATAGCAGATCTACAAGCTCGCGTTGTGGGTATGCACGTGAGATCTGTGAGAGCTTGTAGATCTGCTATTTTCAGTATGCAACACCTGAGTGCAACCATACATAAAATGACTCTCTTCTCCACTAGTCCCTCCCTAACGTTTTAGTCTAGTTTTTATTTTGTTGACGAAATTGTCAATATATTTAGTCTTAGTTTTAGTCATCACAGCTTAGATTTTATTTAGTTTTCGTCAGTGATAAAAAATGCAATCGACAAACATTTTTCGTCATAGTTTTAGTCGATAAAATCAACACTGAGTGACAAACAATATTGTCCTGAGAACTAACTGCAGACGGCTAAATTTCTTTTTTAATCCACCCCTTGAGAAATGCAGGTTCCATACAGAGATTCCAGACCAATATCTATGTAGTTACAAATGCAACCCATGAATATGTGACACATGTGTAGAGATACTTATGCACGTTCTTGTTTGCAACAATACATTCATTAACCACTTTCAACCTCAAATCCCTATTTTGCGACTCTCATTATAAGCCAACATTTTGGAACATCCACCCAAAATAGAGGATGTACAAGTGAACTTGTAGATCCACTATTGTCGCTATTTTGTAAATAAGGGGCTTAAGTGGTAACTTATCTTTGCCACCCCAATCCTTTTTTCCTAAAATGAAGCCCCTGGCGGTAATGTATTCCTGCTTGTTCTACTGCCATACATCATCTATAATAAAGGTCTCTGGGGAGTTTATTCCGTACCTCCATCTTTGTTTGTATCCAGGGCCCGACAATATTGGCCTGAGTAGCGAACTTGCGTCTTAGATGATCGTTGGACTGCTGCTTGGACAGTTCCTCCTGTAGGGCCTGGTCACGCTGGGGCACCAACTGCTGCACCTACACACGTACATACACACAACACAATATTATTTCAAATATTATTTATAATATTGTTGAACCTACACACACCAGCCACCAGATGGAGACAGTGTAAACTGTCTCTTACACAGGGCCTGACCTGCCAACTGATTTTGAAAACTATTCTGAATGAAACCAGAAAGATTATCATGAAATCAATAGGACTCACGCAACAGAATGTAAACAGAATCACGCTAATACTCGATAAGAAGTCAAAAGGAAACAAAGAAACCATATCATCTCCTGGTGCAATGCACCCAAAAAGTATTAACATATAAATAAATAAACAAAGAACAAATAATAACTAGAAATACTGTTCCTGTGAAACAGTGTGGGCTCGCATGGAACACCATGTATGGGCATAAAGATCTGCCCAACAGGCACTCCAACATTACTTCTGAGACTCCTACATTTTATCTACTTTAGTATCTAAAGATTTGGGAGAACATACTACAAATGTGGGTGTTGTTGTTATTTATATCAGGTTGCACTTGTTGGTGGTGATGTCACCAAGGACGCTGCTCCTCATTGGCTAAGGGCCCTGCCTTTGTACTGTCGGTCAGTTTTTAGAGGAGAATAACCTTGGTCTATAAAGTTTTTGGTATAACATACTGGTCTCGCCTTTCAGCGAGCCCACAATAATGATAAACTAGAAAGATGCAATTGGAAATTGCAAGTGTGGTTGCCGTGACAATATTCTGCAGCAAGTTAACCGTCATGTGAAGCTCAACCAATTCATGGGTTGCATTTGTAGTCCTACACCGGCCATGTTGAGGACCAACACAGGTGTTCTGACTGGCATAGAACATTAGTTCTGTGCCAATCAAACAAATAGAAACACCTGTGTTGGTCCTCAACATGGCCGTTAGGACTACAAATGCAACCCATGAATACTCGAGCTAGCACCACTCCTCAAATGTTTTTCCTTCAATTTCCAATTGCATCTGATTTTCATAAATTTCCAAAAAGTCAGTCATTGGAGCAAAGTGTGCGGGTTTCTCTTCAATTTTGCTATTTTTCACCCAGCACCTTATTCAAGAGATGTGCGTATTTTATCACTTTTGATCATAAATTTCCAATGGCATCTCAATTCACAAAAAAAGTGTATCTAGTGGTGAAAATAAAGTTTCCCCAGAACTACAGTGTGTTGCCCTGTCGGGCAACCACACTAATAACACTATTATTCCAGTCAAAGTACTCCAACCCACCTTCTCCCATTTGTTGTCGATGCTCTCAGGTGTGATGGTGGTGTAGGGGTTGGTCCCCGAGAGCTTGATGCCGTTGTACTGGGCAATCTTCTGCACTTCAGCCTGGATGGCCTGGATGGCTTCCCGCTCCTTGTTGGCATCAGGCAGGGTGGATTTGAACTGCTCATGAGCAGTGATCAGACCCTGGGGGGGCAGGGAAGAGGGGAGGACCAGAGGAGAAACAAATGGAGGAGAAGGAGGAATGGGTCAGCATTAAGGGACATCATTTATTGTTGCCACATCCGCGTAGCTGCCAGGGTCCGGACGGCGGACGTGTACATTGTTCCGATTATACTACAATTTGGTGTCAACAAACTGTTCCACACATGTACAGACACTCTCACAATCCGTCTCTCGCAAGGTTATAATCACTTTGGATGTTTCATTATAATTTAGTTTTGTTCGTTTTGACAATTCTTTTTTCTAATTCAGTTAGTTTTCATTTGTTTTTAGAGCGGGTTTGTTAGTTTTTATTTTTGTGACAATGCTTAATTTTAGTTTAGTCTTTATTAGTTTTAGTGTTAGTTTTAGTTCTTTCCATACTTTTGGGTATTTGTCAGGTGTAGGATTCAGTATATACGTATTCAGTTACTGTTGGACAATTAATAAGAAAAACTAAAACGAAGGTTAACAAACATTTTATTTTTATTTTTCAATTTTAGTTGACCTTGGTCTCTCGCAGATAATTCCACATCTGCCTGCATACAATTTCATCTCTTCAGGGCAACATCTTCCCAAGACCTTTAGCACATTGGGCCATCTTTATGAGATCTTTTTTTTCTTCTTCCTGTTCTAACGTATGCATGGAATACACAGAAAGTTTACCATACCTGGATCTCCTCAATGTTGTGGACAATGAACATGTCCTGCAGGTCCTCCATGGCACCTTCCATCCAGTTGTTGAAGGGCGCTGCCCTCTTGGCATACTCCAGGTACAGCTCATCTATCGACTCCAGCTGCTTCTCTGTCCTCTGTTAGTCAGAGAAAAGGGGGAGGTGGTGGTGTGAATGCATGTCTATTGGATTACTCATGGGGTGAAAGATTTATTGAAATAACGCACACATAGAAGGAAAACAAATCTAAAAAAAAAGGGTTTGGGAAAGAGAATACAGTCATGTGTGTTTTTTTAAACAATGAACAGATTGTGATCTTAAAAAATCTGGAAAAACATGTTCCCACCACTGAGTGAGTAACAAACCGAAAAGGCTATCCAGTAGATGTTTATTCAGTGACCAAGGCTGGGCACCCAGAAGGGGTGCCATCACGGCACTTGGACATTTTTTGGCTAAAGGTTTGCACCAACCACCATATATTTATGTTAAGGATGGAGAATTGTGGTTTACCTCCAGTGACTCCCTGCGGCTCTGCGTGAGAGTGCCAAGCGAGTCCCACTGTTCACAGATCTTCTGACAGCGAGCGTTCACGCTGGGAGAGTCATAGTAGTCCAACTCACTGGAAACGCACAAAAGAGAGAGAAGTCATTTAACAACAAACTGTTTGAATTAATTACTTCCATTTCCATTTCCTATATCTTCTTCTCTTCCTCATTCCCTTGATCTCTCACCTCTTCTTGATGCGATATATGATATAGTACCTTATCAGCTCACACTGAAATTTGTCTTGCGACTCAGCAGCCATGTATGCAAAACACATACACACATTTGATGTACAGTAACACAAAAACTAAAACAATATTACTTATATAAAGACAAGAGCAATGTCCACCACATAGCCTACCCCTGGCAAACACCTGATTAAGCCTCAAAGTCAACTGATGGACAAAGGACCTTTTTAGTCTGACCTTAGTGTATGCATTGCTGGAACACCATATCTCCTGCCTGAAGGCAGCAACCGATATTCTCCAAACAACACATGGCTAGTGTTTCAGGTGATATTCCTTGCCAACCATCATCCCACCCTCCCCTCTCCTCCGGACTCATCTTATAACTGCTCTTCCTCAGTTTAAATCCCCCCAGCACTCCTATCCCACCCTCCTTACTTGAGTTCCTGTGCGATGGCAGCTATCTGCTCCACTCTGTCCTGATGAGCAGCCAGGTCACTCTCAAAGGCCTCGTGTTTCCGTAGCAACGCCTTAACCTCTGACAAGGACGCCGTCTCGTAGTCCTTCTGGGTGAGCATGGCCTCCTTACCTGCAGACACATGCAGGCAATCAAAATATAAGTTATATGGAAATGACAGACTATTAACAGTGCAGCCGATCCGATCTTTAACTACAGGAGCTATATCTCACCATTGCACTTAAAAGGATGACCGTCATCTTATCAATTGTGATTTTCTTTGGACAGAAATTAGTGTTCATAGACTGTCAAAAGTAAGTGCGTTCGAGACGTGCCTACAATCAGTGCTTGCGCTCTCTCCCACTATCTTCCCCTCTCTTAGGTGCATGCTGTCCCTCCAGGAAATACGCAATTTTAAGTATCAGAACAAATAACAATAATTGTTTTGGGATGGCTTGTGATTATGAAATGGCATGGGGCTGGTGGGGCTAACAAGTAAGGATTCTGATTCCAAACAAATTGTAATTACTCTGAAAGAAGTTTGACTTAGATTGCAAAGAATACATCCCTACTATGCTAGTAAATTATTTTTCCGGTTTGCCCAGCTCTACACGTAGTTTCAGGGGTAAATGCAAGTGAATACTAACTGCAAAGCCCATTTCCTTTTCCCATTGAATCAAGGGAAGCTCTCATACCATCACATCGGAAACCCACAATGTCATGACCTTGTGTTAGCGCATTACATTTTAGTGAGTTACCAGGGCAGTCAAAACAACTTGGGTGTCCTGTGTGAGTAACTTTGTAAAAACAGTGCCTCTGTACCGTCAGTCCATGACTCGTGGATGGTTGCCTTCTGGCGGAACTTCTCTGCCAGGTGGTCGAGTCTCTCCAGGCGTCGGATCTCGTTCAGGAGCCACTCCTCGTAGCCCTTCTCTGCTCCCTCCAGGGTGTGCCATGCACCGTTGATGTCCTGAGGATGAGGACGCATCAATCAGTAATTCCAGTCACCTCCACTTGTGTCAGTGTTAACACAGTCGGTGCCATATGTAAAGTGGGAACTCTTATATTGCCGTTTTGCCACCAAAATGGTACACTACAAAGGGTTAAAAAATAGTGTGCACGCTGGTGCACAATTCGTGCACAGATCATGCACTACACATGTGAACGCTTTTCACAGCTTTCAAAACAAAAAGATCTGCTTGGAAATCCGTTCAGGCATTCAGGAGATAGCAGCCCTTATGTTTTCTTCAAATGTAAACAAACATGGCTGCCATGTTTGAAAGATGTGGTTGGTATGGGGGTTAAACATGCAATTTCGCGATCACGATCATGCCTAGTACATTGTTGGAGGTCCAAAAAACATTTTTGAAAAAACGATTGGCAGGGAAGGCCATGGTTAAAAAGACGATTTTATTATAGAAATGGTCTTTTTGGCATGGTATGAGTTAAATCATTTTTAATTATTTATTTCAGTTTCTTTGTACGTATTGTTTTATGCATGAAGGTGATCGTTAAGATTAAACTTGGATCTGAAATTGTTTATCAGAGAACAATACGTTTTTAATGAAATTATAACAATCATTTCATGACATATTCCCCACATGGGTGTTTATGCATGTTAAAGGAGAATATCAATCATTCCCATCTTTGAACTATGTCAATCCAAAGCCACAGAGTACTCCTTCATGTCACTGATCACATGACCCCACAATCAATCCTCCAGTTCGAGGCAACACAGATTTCTTTCGTATTTTTTTTTTCTTTTCTTATTTCACAACAACTCTAAGGTATATTAATGACATAGGAAATGAGTGGTCATATAAAATGAGTGGCACTCGTGACTCCCCTTTAAGGTTGAAACTCTTATGTGATCTTGAGACTGTTATGTAACGATCTTGAAATTCATGAACAGTTCTTCGCCTGTTTACCCTTTCAAAGATACAAATCCATCTATACTCACAGACACCATGCGTCCTTCCGAGGGCATGAAAGCGGGCCTGTTGCTGAGCCTAAGTTTTGTCTGCAGCGTATTGAAGTTGATCTCAAGCTGGCATTTCTCCTGGACCTGTACACAAGAGACGGGAGTCATTGGTTCATGGTATTGGTACAGTTTGTAGAAACACATCCACACCCACCCACCATGTTGTAATCTCTTCTAACCAACTTCACCTGTACTCAAGATTGCCACATCCACTATCGAGTGCATGATTTTCCAACTAGTGCATGTTTACTTGTCTCATGTACATACACAACACACACAAAACAATCTCTATTCCGACCACTGCTTCTAAATGCTGGTTACAAAAATAAAACAAGCAAGCATTCATCACAACATAAAACTCCACGGCACTTTATAAACAGAATCCATTGTAAAGGGATCATTAACCTTGGGAGGCTTATGGACACGGCGGTAATCTCTGAAGTCCTCCAGCTTCTGCTGCATCTCGGCCATGGTCTTCTCAGGGGCCCGGTTCTCCAGCCAGGGGATGGTTCTACGGATCCACTCCAACAGCTGAGGAGAGGTATGGAAGGAGATCAATGAGTTTCATATGCAGAGAAAATAAATCGGCTTAGAAGTGATGAATGACAAAAGGTCAGGCACGAACAGCATAGCATGCTATTCATTCTATTCAACATACACTACGGTTACATGTTCCTCTGTAACTATGGAATGTGCACTTATACTATTATGCTATGAATGTACAGAATTACTGAATATATCTGCAGAATCTAATATCATGTCTTGTACTGTTCCTTTGCATGTGTGTATGAGGTACTGTTTTTGTGTCAGTATGTTTAATCAAGGTGACATTATGTTTGCACCAAGCAAATATAATGCTGTCTTGCTGCCAGCAAGACAAATTCCTGTACAAGGGGCGGCATAGCTGTATGGTTAGGGAGCCCGCCTGGGGAACCAGAGCCCCTGGTTGTCCCAGGTTAGATTCCAGGCCAGGCTAGCATTGTCGATGTGTGTCCATGAGCAAGACTCTTAACCCCTAATTGCTCACACGCTCCTTGTGGGCAGCGAATCAGCTGGGTTGGGCTGAAAATACTGAATTTCCCTCGCGGGAGGAAATCGGTATCTATTACATCTTTAAGTGTTTAAAACAAATAAATACCATTCTGCACTTGAGGATATACAATGGAATTGGTGCAATTAACAGAGGTAAATGAATCAAGTAGAGCATTAAGTCATTGGGCCCCATTTGCAAAATGAGCACACGCTCATATTTGATAGTACATGCTTAGTCTGATTCATCATTATTTGATTTCTTAAATGTGTTTGTTAGATATAATACAGAAACTCATGACTGCTATGAGCCATTCAGCTCACATAAAATGCCGTAACTCGGGCTAGGAGCGTCCGGGAGAGCCGGGGCCGGTACCTATTCGTCCGCCAAGGCGGCGCGGAGACCCCACCCCTCATTTCTCACATGGCCCTCTTCTAGCGCCACCTTCAGGCCGATTTTTAAAACACATTTTTGGCCACTGCTCCTAACATTTTTGCCCTAAAATCACGCAAATCGCTACACAGTGGCCCTCATTTATCAACGTGGTGCAGATCAAAATTTGGGTGTACACCGAAATTTAGGGAAATCTCGACATTTATCATTTCAACTTGACTTTGACTTTGGTCTAGGGTAGGATCAAATCTCACGTCAAGTCCTGAGGTGGTGTAGGAATCATCCTACACCACTTTGTTCCATTGTAGACGTGCGGAGCAGCATTGTCTAACTATCTGACAGGCAATGGACACATGTATCCACTCGAAA
The DNA here is from genome assembly GCF_963921795.1 of Nannobrachium achirus. Lineage (NCBI taxonomy): Eukaryota > Metazoa > Chordata > Actinopteri > Myctophiformes > Myctophidae > Nannobrachium > Nannobrachium achirus. The sequence continues at coordinate 11,789,857 of NC_137817.1, forward strand.
ATGTATATCCAACACAATAATAAATAATCCTGTGAAAATATTACATTTTATAAAAGCATAGCCTATTATAGCCAGCTACATCATAGACATGCACGCCGATTTTATTTCCAAGTTACAATGACAAGCAATTAAAATCTAGCAATATAGAAGCAATCTACTGTTAAGTGCTTTAACAGTCTAAATCTTAAGATTGCAGACCTGGCTCAGAACAAGCACATTATAGCCTACGAACGCATGCGAGAGCATTTTCGGGTCCAGCGTGGCGCCGCTGTGATTTACCGTGAGGCGTGAGCCTCCAATTTATACAGTGACGCGAGTCCTTTTAAATATGGATAAAACCCGAAGGTCCAAACCTGGCTGTGCCCAGCCCAACACACGCACGCTGCGGGGAGAAGACCCGCCCGTGCGGGAACGGTGCATGATTGCAAGTTCAAACACTCAAACGCGCATTGTGCTCGTCGCCGAAATTGGGTTAAATTTATATCCAAAACGTAACTGTGGGGTCTCTCAATTTATACAGTCGCTACAGTACTGTAGTAGGCTTACACTATGCTGGAGTTAATGATGAAACCCGACGTGGTGAGAGTGAGACCGTGACATTCTTTTCGTGGACCGTGAGGTATTATACAAGTGTGTCCTCTTATGGAGTTATGTATTAAGGATAAAACCCACCCGACGCTTCAAACCTTCAGATTATAACTGCCTCCTTGTCAGTATCTCTCAGAGTAACATCGCATGCACGGCATCCTGTGGTTTCGGGAATACATGATTTTGCGTACTTTTTTTTTTTCTTTTTTTTGTAACCACTCAAACGCGCACTGCAGCGTCGCCGATATTGGGTTAAATTAATATATTCCATTTGTGACAATGACTGGTGTGGTTTCACTCATGTAGGCTGCAAGCTTAGGCTACTATACAAAATAAATGGTAATAATGGTTCCACAGTGAACCTAAATGCTGCTGGGCTTGGTGGTGTGTGCGTGCGTGCGTGGTCTGTGTGGGACGTGGACACTCTTCTATTGGCTTTCCTTTCGTTGTTAGGTCGTATTCAGGTCGTTCTAGTCGTAAAATCGGGGCGTTTCGAGAATAATTAAGGGCGTGTTATTTAAATTTCAGCCTGCGCATTTATCAAAGCTGGGATCAAATGTACGCCAGGTGTGTCTGTTTAGGAAGCATTGATAAATGCCGTGCACACGTTGTCCTACGCAAAATTTGGTGAAAAAAATAGACCATTTTTTACACTCCATTGATAAATGAGGGCCAGTATGTCTACACTCATCTCATCAACATGAATCTGTCCCATATAGCGCCACCATCAGGCCGATTTTTTCAAACACATTTTTGGACACTGCTCCTACAGATTTTGCCCTAAAATCATGCAAATCGGTACACAGTATGTCTACACTCATCTCATCAACATGGATATGTCCCATTTAGCGCCACCTTCAGGCCGATTTTTTAAAACACATTTTTGGACACTGCTCCTACAAATTTTGCCCTAAAATCACGCAAATCGCTACACACTTGCTCTACACTGATGTCATCAACATAGATCTGTCCTTGCCTGACTGCTAGCGTCCGACTCAATCACACACTTCGTACCACCCACCAGCAGGGGGTGGTGATGTGCGGACTGAAGTGTCAGGCTAGATCTGTCCCACATAGCGCCACCATCAGGCAGATTTTTTCAAACACATTTTTGCACACTGCTCCTACAGATTTTGACCTAAAATCACGCAAATCGTTACACAGTATGGCTACACTCATCTCATCAACATGCATCTGTCCCATATAGCGCCACCATCAGGCCGATTTTTACATACACATTTTTCCACACTTCTACACATTTTGGCCTAAAATCACGCTGCGACCTGACGGTCGCTTATCTCCCGATTAGGGAGTCTTACTGGTTATAATGCCTTTATGCAATATCAATTACAATAGTGTCACACCTCAAACTAAATGTTTCTGTGCCCAATATTTATCGAAAGATATAAAATCAAATAAAATAAATGTCTGTTAAACAATCTATTGCATGTTTTTTTTTAAGTAAGGATGCATAACTGGGCTTATAGACATGAGGCAAACTCAAACCTATTTGTATTTCTTTTTCAAGGTGACGCATTTAGAGATGAACAAGTCTCAGTGCAAGTGTGACCACAATAGCCTATGATGCCTTAATGTAGCAGATGTCTGTCTTAGCAGAACTACACTAACATAAGAGCTTTGTGAATTAGGCCAATTTTGTGTGCTTTGTGAATTAGGCCAATGGTGTGTGTGTGTGTGTGTGTGTGTGTGTGTGTGTGTGTGTGTGTGCGCGTGCGTGCGCGCTACTCACATCACTAGCCAGTTTCTCATAGTCCTCCATCAGGTGCTCATTCTCCTGGTTGACAGCAAGCACTTTGCAGATGCGATTGGCCGCTGTCTCGGCCTATCGCAGAAGGAGAGAAGTCAATAACGCTCATAATGATTGGCTAAAAGATAGAGTCAATGCCATTCAATGTGCACACAAATCAGTGAGTGCAGTAAGAATCTAAGTGCATTTATTGCCACCCAAACGAAGCTGGTGGGATTTTTCTCAGTACAGCTGAGATACTGTACCATACCGTCACACACATGAAACTCAAACTGTCTAATATCTATTTAGTGTTTGCTCATCATTAGTGCCTCCATTAGGGTTCCTAAACATTGTTAGATCAATGACTGCTCTCAACGCTAGTGTTTTGAGTGAACACACACAAGCAGTGACTCATAATGTATTTAAACACATGGCCAGGCACAGGTTGCTTTTCTTAAAAAATAAAAATAAAAGAAAATACTAAAACATGCAAAATATATGCGTAGGTTTCAAATTGGAAATATACAAATCCAATGCATTAGCCCTATAAATACGAGCTAATGAAACATGCTTCTGGCTGACAATGGTTAGTTAATATGTGCCAGTTATCACTCTGTGCTTTTCAAAAAACGACATGCGTCTCCTGCGTCAAGCCAGGAGCGGTCGGTCCATACAGTACATCTAGTTACAGGACGTGTAGCGCTGTGGTCACCAGCAGTAGGTCTGCCTAGGATATTACACTACTGTACCACTGGAACAAAGAAACAGCACACACACAGACTTTATATTGACTCAGTTAAGCACTTCTTGTTTAAAAAGCTTCCATCGCTTATTTGGGTTCATAAACTCAAGACAATGTACAGTATTATCATAATAAATATAAACTAAATAAGCAGTAACCATACAAAAATCAACCATCTCATTATTAAAAAAATAATAATTGTCCCCTCCATGTTAATACAGACAGTATATAGATAATGTAAGTTAATATTTACATCAAAATGATCGTGTTAATGGCTGAAGAGATATGTTGCATTAACCGATGTTTCCCACAATCGACTTTCTAAATCACTTGAGATTGAAAACCAGGGCAGGTGCACCGACAGCGAAGCCCTGAGGCTTGTGATGCAAACCGAAAAGAGCACTCCCGCCATGCATTCAGCCAATCACAGAGCTTGGGCACGGGTATATTTTAAGGACTATTGGCTTGGGAATGGAATAACATATTCCACATGGATAATGTCAACTATGCCACAGAAACCCCGATATCACGGACATCACGAGATGACAGGTTCGTGGCAGAATATAACTCTAAAATGCTTGAAGGAAATCCACCTCGGGTCATATTGTGGGAAGCATGGTTAATATTAGGAAGTCTGTAGGGTGTAAAAGCGTTGAAAATAGGAAGTGAAAGTGTAAAAGGCATGGTGTGTGTGTGTGTGTGTGTGTGAGCCTGAAGCGTGGGCCGGAGCGTGGCAGAGCTCACCTTCTGCGCGCCAGAGAAGGCATGATAGAAGCAGGACACATAGGTCATAATGGCCTTCTCGTCTGGCCTCAGCGTGCCAACGATGTCTACAGTCACACAACCCAGCAACCAGCAGGAGGTTCAGAGAGGGTGGCAGTAGACAGAGAGGGGGAGAGAGAGAGAGAGAGAGACAGGGAGTGAAGCCAAAGCTACCCAAAGGAGGGGGGTGCGTGTTCCCACTGCCTAGCAAAGGGGGCGTGTGAGAGTTTTTTTTTTTTTGTTTGTTTGTTTTCAAGAGATGCTCCTTGGTTCCTTAGCTGCAGGGTCCCTTAACGCCACCACCAGCCACCCCTCATCAACAGAGGGGCTGGGATGTGAGGGAATCAGAGGACATGGGGAGGGAGAGAAAGAGATTAAGGGTCCGCTCCAAGAGCGAGTGGATGTTGGGAGTCACAAGTGCAGGGTTTGGGACACACTACTATACTCCACATACACACAAGTGCCAACAAGCGTTCATAGACCACTGACAGTCTATGTTATTGATTGTGGTTGGGGTTTAAACATGTGTTATGGTGATGATAAAGTGCAAAGCTGGTAGAAGCAGTAAAACGTAGAATCTAACATTTTTAGGTTGTCTAGGAAAATAAAATAAATAATCCTCGTACCCGAGTGTGTACTGTATGTAACTTTATTTTAGAACTTCAGACTAGAGCTGCAACATCGGGCACACACATATTTGCCTACATGCGCACACACACGTGCACACAGTTCTCCTGAGACTGTGGCACACAAACAACTTCCAAGTGAAGAGGATAATTAATTGGAGGAGGAAGAGCCATATAAGCTACCGTCCTATCAAAAGGCCCATGGGGAGAGCAGAGGAGTTGATGGAAACAGTGGGGGACAGAGCTCTGTGCAGACGATACAAAATATGAAAAGTAAAGCACAGAATCTGCCAACAATAAGCTACAGCTACAAATTGTGATGGTTGATCACTGTAGCATAAGCATACACACTGTATGATACAACGTTACCCAAGGAAACCTCCAAAAAAGCGAATTAGAAACGAATGTAATTTTCCCATTTAAAGTAAAGACTAAAAACATACAACTCAAGATCACATTCCAGATACCGCTGTCTACCAATCTGCACTAGAAGCCACTGTAATCACACTATGCCAAGTAATGGACTTCACATCTGCGCTGTGAAATCACAGTCCTATGATTAGACATACAGTATCTACAGTTACTTCAGCATGGGACACATTTACTGCTTCTACCAGCCTAACTGAGATCAAAATGTGTGTGTGCACACATGTGCCTGAGCGGTGGGTGGGTGTGTGTGTATGTGTGTATTATGCGTGTGTCCCAACACATCCAGGTTCCTGAGCTAGGCCCAGGGCCATCCCAGTGCTGTAGAGAGAGAGACCGAGGACAGAAGCCATGCCGGACAGAACAGCAGCACACGGAGAGGTGTTAGTATCAGGGGGGGTTAAAGGACTCAGGGACTCAGGAGGGTACCTTCTGTGCTCCAGAGAAGGCATGGTAGAAACTGGACACATAGGTCATAATGGCTTTTTCATCTGGACGAGCAGTGTTCACAATGTCTACGAAGGCAAGACTGTGGTTATATACACATACATATACAGGCAAGACAAAGGACTGGTGATTATACATACATCCACATACAGAAAACAGAACGTATAACTGCTACACTGAAAGGTAATTCATACTTAGTTGTGCACTATGTTACAGACAAAGGGATATTAGTAGGGATGGGACGATATGAAAATTTCATATCACGATTATTGTGGCAAAAGAAATCGCGATTTACGATATTATCGCGATAATCAAAATCCATTATCCTGGGGTGATGCGATGCGTTGTGAGCTTGTAGATCGGCTATTTTTTTGGCAAAGACATTTAATAGAGTGAAAAAAGACTGTATCAAGTACATATATCATAAGTACCTGTACCTTTTACCAATTATAGAGGGTTTAAGTGGTACCGGATATGTAGCTCTGCAAATAAAAGATGAATTGATCCCAGTGCATGACGGAGGACGATATCACGATATGTTAAATCTCCACGATACGATTATCGTGAGTGTTTTTTTAATCACGATAAACGATAATATCGCGTATCATCCCATCCCTAGATATTAGACTGGCTAACACAAACAAACACAGAACGGGAAACTAAATGTTTGCCCATACAGGGGGCAGACAGGACATTCCAACACATCCAAAGGTAAATGGAATGATAAATGCAGGCAGTAAGGGTAAACATGGAGCTACAGGTAATACAGAGGTACAAATATAGTACATTCAGCATCAGTGAAAGGGGACGGGGGGAGGGAGTTCATTCCATTGTTGTCGCTGTGCTCTCATACTTCCTGCTATAGAGTCAGTCAGGAGCTTGGAACAAACAACTTTATAAAGCACTGCACACATACTGGACTCCAGGAAACATCTCTCACACACGTAAGTTGCAAAATCGTCTGAGGTTTTGGACAAGGTTGAAGCCCCCTTCATGGCAGGGAACATGAGTTTGAGTGTAGCAACATTTTCATAAAATACCAAAGAAGTGTTTATTTTTTTATTTACACGTCGCCCACATCCACTGTGCTTTCTGCGGAGACGCACATTTAACATAGAATGACAGACAAATAAAACACAGTACTATGCAGGAAAAAGGGGGGGAAATACCAAAGGGGAAATACCAAAGTGGTGTTTTATTTTCACGTCGCCCGCTACCACTGTTTTTTTCAGCAGAGACGCGATTGACCCAAAAGGTCTCCCACTCTCCATCTCCCTTTTGCATCGCGAGCCTAGGGAGGCGTCAACCTTGTCCAAAACCTCAGCCGATTTAGCTCATCGCCTCTCACACACACACTTAAGTTACGTCAGACAAGAATTACATTTCACACATTACACATGCACTTCACTACACAACACAACACACTTATACATGTGATTATTCAATTTAATTGCTCGACAATCGACATACTGGCAAAATATACAGGTGACAATGGACCACCACCACCACGATAAATTAAGGCCATACCTTCTGCGTCCAACATCTTGGGGATGTCCAGGTATTTCTCTGCCACTTCGAAGGCATTGTTCAGATTGGTCACCGGGTCGTCCTAAAACAACCAATCGTATTGTTAGATGATGGACAACTGGCCAGTGGTGAGAGAAAGACACCATTTTAAATGTTTCACTTTGGGTCCATTTGAGCATAAAAAGGAATTGAAAACATCCTTTATTAGCCTTTATTTTTTAGAAACTTGATTTATAGTTTTAGTCTGTTTGGGTTCACAAAGAGCAAGACATTTTACGTGGGCTGACATCGGCCTTGAGTGAAATTGAGTAAGGGTTAGTGTGTTCCTCTGTTCCAGAGCTATAACAGTTCCAGAGTAAGTCAAGTTTTAAATATTCTTTCCAAGTGATAGTGTGTTCTCACCTTTCTAAGCTTGTCGTAGTCGATAAGCTCCGGCCTGTGTCTGTGGATCAGAGCATTGAAGGCAAGGCCATCCTTCCAGCTGCGAGTTTGTAACAAAGAGAAAACAAAAGAGAGAAGGGATGGCAGAGATTGTGAGAAACGGAGATGGCAAACTTAAGATCGGGGAGACAGCGAATGGTCCCACCTTCTGCAAATGGACAGAGGGAGGGACAAAAATAAATAAAATAAACTCTCCAGTCTCCAAAAACAGGTGAGCTGAGAGTACTGCAGCAATATACAGTATAGGGGAGAGAGAAGCAGTGAAATCATATTGCTTCCCATCCAGCAGGGGGCAGTGTTACAATGGTCAAGGCAATATTCCTGGAGTTTTGACATTGAGTGAATAATGTAAACCCTTGCTTTGCATGTGCCAGTCTTTGTGCCTTCAAAAAACATATTTCTAACTGCTGTGGCAGTTTCTCCACATGTGGTGCTTTTCCACGACATGGTTCCGGCTCTACCCTACTTGCCTTTCTTGAATTTCCTTTGGGCAAAACCTGTGGATTGTACCCCTGGTACTTTGTTTTGGTGTCACCAACGTTTTGGTTTCAAGCAAGCCAAGGCGACACGAAAAGGTGACCCGAACACATTGCAGACTGCTGATTTGTCAGCAGCATGAACCCCGAGCCATCTCATTTCCTCTTTTACAAAAAGGAGAGAATCTGCACTAGAATTATCACTGCGTCAAGGCAGTTTCATGGGCCGTCACTATGACAACCAGTTACGTTGACAGGCCACTATCTGCAGTGGAAAACGGGAGGAGTTGAACCGGTATCATGCTGCGAAATAAACTAAGCACAAAAAGAAAGGAAACTTGACTTCGGTCCATTATATCTCCCCTTTAATAATGCCAAATTGTATTGTATTTATATCATTTCTATCGTTGATTCGTCACCTTTACGACGAGGTACAGCTTGCAAGCATTGGGCATTCGAGGCATGAGCTACTCAGTCAAACGTGTGGGTAGCGCCGACCAAATCTTGCCAAAATGGCTTGCAATACTGTTCTGCTGGCATTTACTCTCATTTTGGGCTTCCCTGACACTGAGCTTAAAATGAACAAAGTGTAAAAATGGCCAATATGTGTTGTTTTTTTCTTTTCCTTATTACTGTGGGAGAGTGCAATCATTCAATGAACCAAGCAACAAAGGTGAACACCAAAAGAACAGTATTGCAGGGCTGCCAGACCATTTTTCGCATTTTTTCGAGGGGCGCTACCCACACGTTTTGCTAGGTTGCTCATTCAACGAATGCCAGATCCTTACAATCTGTACCTCGTTGTAAAGGTGACAAATCACAGATAACAATGATATCAAACACAATTAAAGGGAGATATAATGGACCGAATGTTGGTAAATCTTGGGTCGGTGCTACCCACACGTTTGGCTGTGTAGCTCATGCCGCGAATGCCCGATGCTTACAATCTGTACCTCGTTGTAAAGGTGACGAATCAACGATAAAAATGATATAAAACACAATACAAATTGGTATTATTAAAGGGGATGTATAATGGACCGAAGTCAAGTTTTGTTTATATGATGTTTGTGCTACTGCTAGACAATTTGCTGAAGTGAGGTCTTTGCATTGGTGTGTGCACAAGTGTATGCACGTATTTACCTGATGTGGAAGTTCTGCACATTGACATTCTTGTAGGGAGCCGTCTTTCTCTGGCACCACAACAGCAGCCCCTCCTTAGCTGAGGTCTCTGTGGCAGCAAGGGAACGTTGAACACAATATTATGGTCAATAAGGTCAAATTAAGACCCAAGAAATGTCACTTCATCATCACATGATATACAGGTCAGGAAGAGGACCACAATGGAAACACAGCCTCAGGGCTTTTTGTTTCCATTAGGCTTTTATTTTTATTTTTTACTACATCATGAAAACATTAACCCATTTAGGCCTAGAATTATTGAATGCTTTAACTAGTGAAAAATAGCAGATATACAAGCTCACAGCGCGGCACCGAGTGCCGCGCTGCGAGCTTGTAGATCTGCTATTTTTGAAAAAGCTGCGAAAATGTGAGCAAATCTTTGAATATGTGGATTTTCAAAGCGAACGTGTGTAACTAAAATTTTGCTTCTGGGGGGTCCCCCCTGGAACTAAATATTTTGAGATGGGGGTCCGTGGCCAAATACATATCATTTTGGGGGTCCTTCACATGAAAAGGTTTGAGAACCACTGACATAGTAGTCTCTCAAGAACAGACTAACTGAGCTCCATTTAAGTGAAAAGGACCTTTTCTTTGACGATGGCTGGCCAGATTTCTGACATAGGAACATAGGTTTTTAAAAAGATCTTAGAAGGATTCAAAAGACACTTATAGAATCGCGTCAAAATTCTAATTTTCACGATTTTTCAAAAATAGCAGATCTACAAGCTGTGAGCTTGTATATCTGCTATTTTTCAATAGTTAAAGCATAAAATAATGATACTCAATAACGTGTACCCGTTCTGAATGGGCTAAAAGTCTTTCTCATGGTAGTTGTACCTTCTACAGAGATATCCTGGATGGCAAAACGTAGGATGATGGTCCAGATCATTCCCAGGGTCATCTTAGCGTTGCCGTCCACGATTTCTACAAGACACAAAAAACATCACTTCGATTAATGCCGTTATCACATCATAACTTCTACTGTGTAAACCTGACTGAAATGAATGCAGTCATACAGTATGACACAACTTCTACACATTAAAATGAATTGCATTGTTGCTGTAATTATAAACGCACTCTATGCGGCACATAAAACATCACTTAATTCAACGCTGCTCCGCGCATCATTGTGAAGGTAGTTCTGGTCATCATCTCTACACAATGCACAACCTACGCAAGCTTTTTCCATTATGATATGTCATTCCACTGCCCACTATGTTAACACATTACATGGCATTCTGTATTATTATAATTAGCATATATCATGTTTGGATTCCGCTGCTTACCAATATTGTTGTCATTATTATTGAGCCCTCAGTAGACATCTCAATGAGGAATAAAATAATAAATACAAATAACAGGAAGTGTCTGTTGTGGGAAACTGAACTCGGGATCTTCCTAGCAGTGGTGCAAAGTAACTTAAGTACAATGTATTTAAGTACAATTTGGAATATTTTTACTTTACTGGAGTGTTTCCAATTCAATACTTTTACTTCCACTCCATCTCAAAGGCAAATAGTGTTTTTACTTGTTAGTTAATTTGTAGATTTTAAAATTATTACAAAACATTCATTATACTTCAGCCCCATACATTTTGGCCATTTGAAAAAAAAAATCTACAAGCTCACGATGCGACGCATTGTAAGCTAGTAGATCTGCTGTTTTCAAAAGATTTATTCTATACATTTGAAAACCTATGAAACGGGACATTCTGCATAAGGAGTACTTTCTACTTTTGCAACACAATTTTGATACCAATACTTTTTTCTACTTAGGGTTAGGGTTAGAAGTAAGGCATTTCTAGATTTTCTACATTGCAGTATTGACACTTTTACGTAAATAAGGAATGTGAGTACTTTTCCCAACCACTGCACTGAGTCTATCCAGTCGGCGAACATGCCACTGTCATGTGGTTTGCACTTCTAGTGTCACAGTCAATGTTGTCCATGTCAAGATAACTCTGCATATTGTTCATAACAAACATTCATAGCATCCCATAGATGCCGACACCCCGGTTATGTCCTGGCATCTATGGGATGCTATGAATTACTTCAGCAGATACTTGGATGCTTTACAATGCAGCTAGAAAAGACAAACTGGTCGGTCCAATTCACAGTTCAGCTGGCCCTCAATCATTTCATGCGATTTCCTTTATTTATTTTGTCTGATGAAGAGCCCGTGAGGCTCGAAACGTTACGTCCAATGGTGGGAAAACCAATAAATGTTTAAGTTCAGAGCATGATCCTGTGTGAAGACTTAATTGTTTTTCATTTGTCCTCATTTTCTTCCTGTGTTTAGAAAAGCACTACATCAGTATGATCTATTATTACTATCATCATCATAATTACTATTATTAGACTGAAAATTATTTTAAATTATTCCAAATATTTTTTCTTACCAAAACATCACTCAGCGGGACATAATTCACTTTGTGTTTCGATCAAATAATACGTTAGGTCGAAACCTGGCAGCCATTATTATCTGTATATCTTCACAATCCACAAATAGTTGAAAGGGAAATGAAACGCACACACACACACACACACACACACACACACACACACACACACACACACACACACACACACACACACACACACACACACACACACACACACACACACACACACACACACACACACACACACACACACACACACACACACACACACACACACACACACACACACACAGGTGCAGCAGTAAGTCATGCAGAATGATGGGTTAAAGATGAGGTATGCCGTTTAGGTCAGATTCCTGTCATCTTTTAAAACACATTACACGCATACCCTTCCAGCATCTGTCCTTCATCATCATCATCAACAAACCATCACTCCCTTGTTCATTTCTGTCCTCCAATAATGAATTGCATTTAATAATGAATTGCATTTTTTATAGCGCTTTTCCAAGTGCTCAAAGCGCTTTACAATGGTTCATTCATTCATACATTGGGAAGCCAATCACTTTCTCTTCTACTTGTTGAAATGTTGATTGTGTTTCCTAATCTTTCAGGTCCTCAAGCAACTGATTCGACAGCTTTTGAACATTTTGAAAACGTAAACTCACAAAAAAAAGGGACGTCAGGGTTAACGTGGTTTAAATAGATAATGGTGTTGTTCATGTTTAACAGTAGGAACTTCTGTCCCGTTGAGCTACCTCCATATCACCATCTTGTGGTCATCCTTGATCTGTGTACATTGCTCATTTTCCACCAGATGATATTTTCTAGCCCGTTTTCTGTCCATGCCCTTGCATGCTTGTGTGTGTAAGTGTGAGTATGTATACTGTATGTGTGCATGTTTGTGTCTATCTGTAGGAGGGGTGTTATCCGGTGTCATGCAGTAGGAATGAGAGCTGGGGTGGCAGTCAGGTCATTTGTCAAGATGGAGCAGAGAAAAGGTCACCATCCCCTAGTCGACACACACCATCATTCTTGAATGGTTTCATGCCGTTCTTACACACGCGCGCACACACACATTCCTGTGTGATTTAGTGGCCTAGTCAAGGACCTCTGCTCCCCTCACAGTTTAAGATCAGAAGTAATCTAGAGGAGAGTGGAGTTGGGGACATTTAACGGCTGGCCTCTGGGCTCCCGGTGGCTCTTCATTGTGATGGAGAGGGATGAGAACGGAGGTACATTTCTTTTCATGAGTAAGAGAGGTCTGGAGCACTGGCTGGCTTGCTCGCACTTCAACACTCCACTGCTCGCCCATGTGTAGCTCTTGGCAAGAGTGTCAGCCAAATGCTTAAAATGTTTGGTTTGAATTTGTGTAGAAAGAATTGAAGGAGAAAAGAGAAAACGGGCATACACGAAGGTGGTAAGCATTGCAATACAGTACGCATTTAAATCTAATATGCATGTACGTGTATTTGCTGGGATTTCCGTCTAAACTTTCGGTCTGCAGTGTGGTTAATTTTAAATGAAGACGAACAGATGAATATGCCTTCAAGTTTGTATATGCACCTGATCATGTAGATCAGTGGTTCTCAACCTGTGGGTTGGGACCCCCTGGGGGGGGGGGTCTCCAAATTATTTTAGGGGGTCCCCAGATGATTAACTTGATGTGCAACGTTGTTTTCTCACTCAACAGTAAACAAACCAACATAAAGTTTAAGTGTATAGAGGGTATCTGCACATTTCTAAAGTGACAATCTAAGGACTTTTTAATACCTCTAAAATGACAAATAAAAAATTGGCCAGATTGTCAAATATTTGAGGCAGAAATTGTGAAAATAGCCGATCTACATGCTCACAACGCCTCGCGTTGCGAGGTGTTGTGAGCATGTAGATCGAATATTTTCACAATAGAATGTGTTATACAAAATGTAATGCGTCAACTCTTGTTCGTGTTCGTCAGGATGGGGGGGTCCCCCATTAAAATATGATTATTTTGTGGGTCGCGGCCTGAAAAGGTTGAGAACCACTGATGTAGATGACCTTTTATGGATCGTTGGTCAATGCATGATAAGCGTGGGTGTGTGTATAGTATACTGACCCTCGGCTCCTATGGAGACCAGTTTGACTCCCTTGCTAGAGATGAAGTACAGGGCTTTGTTGACATTGTTGATCTTGTGGACCCTCATTTTGCCTCGCTCAGGTTTGGGTAACCGTTCGCCTACACACACACACACACACACACACACACACACACACACACACACACACACACACACACACACACACACACACACACACACACACACACACACACACACACACACACACACACACACACACACACACACACACACACACACACACACACACACACACACACACACACACACACACACACACACACACACACGGGGAAGAGCAAACAAAAATGAATGAGTTAGCTCCTGTGCGTCAAGAGGATAACATGTTTCCACAGGCTCAGCAGAAAGACAGAAAGGCAGACGGGCGGACAGACAGACAGGCAGCTAGAAGTCAGGCATCTCCATTTAAAGATATAGTAACATGTAAGATCTCACACACACACACAAAAACTTGTTTAAAAAACAATTTAACTAAATCAGTGTTTCTCAACCACTGTGCCTGGGGACCTCTGGTGTGCCCCTGAGAAGGGTCAAGTGTGCCCCTTGAAACTGCTTCAAAGCCAGTATTGTATTTATCTTTTTTTAAATGATTTAAACTAGTGAAAACAGCCGATCTACAAGCACACAACGCCTCGCGGTGCGAGGCGTTGTGTGCTTGTAGATCTGCTGTTTTCACTACTGTTGTGCGACGGCCTCGTACGATGAAGCAGGGCTTTACTATGCGAAGAAACGTAAAAAATTGAAACTTGGAGATACAAGGTTTCTTCCCGACAGTGACGATATTTACACTCCCGTATTATGTTGGTGTGCCCATGGATTCTTCTTGGGACATGAAAAGTGTGCCCATGCAGAAAAAAGGTTGAACTAAATGTCACTGTGTCATTACTAACAATCAAACAAAATGATTTATCAAATATTTTCTACAGCCTTCTTTCCCAAACAGATGCCACGCAAATTACCTGATATCACCTCCAACAGTAGCATGAGTTTAAGACCATCTCTGAAGTCCTCCTCGATGTTTTCAATCTGTGTGCCAGACTTCCTCAGGTGGGAGTTGCACCACGCCGTGAACGTCTGCACAAGAACACACACACAAAGGAAGGACATTTCAGTCAGGAACAGTCTGGTCATAGCAATGTTGATTTTGTCGACTAAAACTATGGCGAAAATTGTGTGTCGACTGCGTTTTTTTCACTGACGAAAACGAAATAAAAACGAAATAAAAACTACGCTGGGATGACTAAAACTAAGACTAAATATATTGACAATTTCGTCAACAAAACAAAAACTAGACTAAAACGTTAGGGACTAGTGGAGGAGAAAGTAATTTTATGTTTGGTTGTTCTCAGGTGTTGCGTGCTGAAAATGAGCTTGTAGATCTGCTATTTTCAGCATGCAACCAAGTGTAAAATCAGTCATTACGATGCCATCGAGGCCTGCCAAAATACATTTTAGTTGACTAAATCAACTGTAGAATTAGTCAACTAAAATCTCATGATATTTAGTCGACTAAAATTAGACTAAAACCAAAGCTTTTCAGGTGACTAAATTATGACAAAAACTAAATGAGATTTTATTCAAAAGACTGACTAAAACTAAATCAAAATTTGCTGTCAAAAACAACACTGGGTCATAGATAGATTCAACCATGCCAACAAAAGGAAACTAGCCTCCGCTCTTAATTTCTGCTTTCCTACATTTAGTTTTTTAAATTATTATTCAAAATATTTTCAAAGACTTTCCCAAAAAAGCAATTTTTTTCCCCAAGAATTAAAAACAACATTCAATGATTTTTCAGAAATTTCATGAAGAAATCATAGAAAAATCAAAGAATGAATTAGAACACAGATGTTTAAGAAGTAGCGAGAATAGACAATCGACAAGCTCGCAGCCGGGCGAGAAGCAACACGTTGTGAGCTTGTAGATCTGCTGTTTTCACTAGTTTTGGTCCAAACGTCTAATCTCTCTTTTGGGTCACAAGCTAAAATGTTTGGGAATCACTGATTTCTAGTCTCATCCTGGGGCTTAGAGGTTCAGTGAAGACACTGAGGTTCATATGCAGTCGCAGACACATGGATACAGGATGTAAAATTCACATTGTTCACGTCACCAATCGGGGCAAACCAATGCAAGAGTTGAAAGAACAGAATTATCACATTGGTTTCACTACATGCAAGCATAACAGTTTAGATGGGGAAGAGAAAGCATACATCAAGTGCTCGTTTTAATCCCTGTTTTTGTCTGTCTGGTAAGCCTACATTCTTGGAAAATCTGTTTTGAATCATATTATTATTTTGCACAATGCTGTAGCACAGACACAAACATGGCAGGACAAGTGGAAGGTTTGGCATTACTTTTCCCCCACAAGTATTGCCACCAAGAAACCACTAGTGTAAATTACACATAGTGCACATATTACTCCGTCAATCACCAAAATCAGAAGGTTATTGTACTACTACTGAGAATCAATCAATTGAATTCCGAGTACATAAATTAAAGCTCAATTCCAAAGTCTGGTTTAGTCATCTTAGCAGAAGCCTATATGTCTGTATGAGTAACTGAACCCACAACAGACCCAGACTCATTGGTCGCATCAGAGTTCCTGTCTCCATTAGTTTCCAGTCTTTCACTCAACTTCCTCACTCTCTCATACTCTCAGACAGATCAAGAAAACCCCCAGACCTCATCAAATCCACAAATTAGAATCCACACCTCAATCAGAAGTGACGGATCCAGATTCTCAGAATCGACCCCACCCACCACCACCCGGATGCTCTGCCTCACCTTACACCAGGTACGTGTCTGAGTGTCCGTGTGAATTATTTGTGCGTGTGCATGTACAAAAACATTATGACAGGGTGCTGGTAGCAGCCTTGGCCCTCTCCCTCCCCACCATTCCACGGTGGACATCAGCACAAAGGGACCATTGAGCCCTGAGGATAATGGTTCCCTTTAGCCCACCCCTTCGGCCCACCACTCTCGCCGGTTCTCTCTCTCTCTCTCTCTCAACCTACAGGCTCCCCTCTCCCTCAGACCCCCCTGTAACCCACTGACATGATGAGGAAGAGCTTCAAGTATGACTGGGGCAGCATATTGGGAGATAATATACAGTATTTCATGCAAACAAACAAACAAGAAGTATGACGGGGAGAGGAAGCGACAGACAGAGACAGACAGCGAAAACTACAACAATTCCCCACACACCTGTGTGTACATACTGTACCTCCAGCCACCGCCCAAGCCTAACCCTTACACTACGACTAACCAAAATGCTGCCAGCCTTCTGACTGGTCCCTGCCTGCCTGACCAATCAGCAGGCTCCTTCAGCAAAGCAGCGGTTGTTTACTCCCAGTCACTATACTGCACACGAGATGTTCCTGATTACTAAGACCCAGAACAAACAATATTCAATATTCAATTCAATACATACATAATATCAATATGAGGCAACTGAAGTGGATTGATGATGCTAGTGCAGGGCCAAGGACCCCTTAGTTGAGAGAGAGATGAAGCAGGGAACCCCACAACCTTTTCATAGATTCCATATAGTTTCAACGTTTGACAGCGCAATCAGTTTGTCTTGGATTCATGTTCATTCAGATATTTAACCAGTTGAACCGTCAATACTTAAAGGGACACTCCACCACTTTTCAACCTATGTTCATATAATTGGTCCTCACTCAAAAATAGCTTTTCTTTTTTTTTCTTTTTTCCTTTTTTTCAGAGGAGGGTGATTATGGATCCCACTGGGAAAGATGGATAACCACGCCCCGGACTCATTTTTGAAGCTTGCGATTGGCTGAACCGGATGTAGGGAGCGCTCCGTTGTAGTCACTTGGACCGCGCGAGGTGCACCAAAACCCAATTATCATTGTGTTCATCGTGCGCTTGCCCAGGCCTTACGGCCTGGTCATAAATAGAATGATTGCATTCACCACAGCTTCGTAACTCGGCCCTGGCCCGCTCTTCGCGGGCACTCGCGCCTGCGGTGCTCGGGCGCGAAGAGCAGGACCAAGGTCCGCTGGCCTTCGCGCCGCTTGCAATGTCGTGGACAACAACTGAAAACGAGCGCTCTATGCCGTTTCCATCCATCTTTCCCAGTGGGATCCATAATCAGACGGCTGTGGGCAGGTCAGAAACCCATCGTCTTGTGACATCATCGATATCCAATCCAGCTTATAGAAACTGCAGGCTTTCTATTCCTGAAAAGTTGCAATTTTAAAGTGGAAGCCATTGTTCTCGCGATAATAAAAATCTAAATATTTATTTCAAAAATATTGATTACATTTTTTTTGGGGGAAAATGATGATGTCACAAGCCGATGGATTCTGAACTTCCCACAGCTCTCCTAGGAGACTTGGACTGAGTAGATTTTTTTTTTTATATATGGTCATGAACTTTGGTGAGGACCTATTATATGAAGACAGGTTGAAAAGTGGTGAACTACTCCTTTAATAAATTTGACCTTTCACTATGTACTTAGTCTGCTCTTTATCCCCAATACACCAAAGCTCTTTTCAGAAAATAGCCGATCTACAAGCTAACAACGCCTCGCAGTGTGAGGCGTTGTGAGCTTGTAGATCTGCTATTTTTGGCTAAAGTTCTCAGAATATGGACACTAGACTAGGGTTCAAGTGGTTAATATAAAAAAGGAGAAAACAACTTTCCATCACTTGGAGGCCCCCTGTAGTAACTCGGAGGACCCCGTAGGGGTCCCGGACCCCCTGTTGAAGACCCCTGTGCTAGTGGATTGAGAGAGAGGATTCTTGTCCAACCTAGCAAAAGCAACCAATGGGCGAGGAAGAGGTGTGGGAGAGCACTGGCGGGACGTCACAAAGGATCAATTGAGGAGTCGACAACAGTTGTTTATTAGGCCGTTCAGGAAGTGGCAGTGTTGGGACAAGAAGCTCTACCAGGCTGTCAGTGGCTGAAAACAGCTAGATGGCAGCACAATTGCTGCATCACCAGATTCCTTATGGTCGCAAACAACCAAGCTGGGATGGGACCTCTACCCATGTGGCCTTGTGATGTTTGTGTAGAACGGATCGGCCAATTTGTGCTACTACAACATAGTTCAATCACTTCACATGGTCAGAGTGGGATTCAATAGTTCAATACAATAGATAAGTCAGTCATCAATACAAACAACTAGGCCCTTATACAGGCATAAAGCATCACATTGACCTAGCTCACAGAGAAATGCGGACAATAAGGACCAGAGGTAACCAAAGGTAAATAATACCGTCTTTCAAAAGGTTGAGACTTTGGGGGAGTGACAGCCAATGCCATGATAAGATTGTTGCACGAGCACAGTAGCAGGCCAACCACGATGCTCCAGCAGGACCCCTGATAACAATACCTGACAATCCAATCAAACAACAGAGGGGTTCTGAGGCAGAGGAACAAGGACTCTACAGGTCGGGACTTGTAGAGTTCTGGAGTCATGCACTTCTTGTAACAACAGTTTGTTCAACGTCATCACCATCATATTCCGTTTTTGCAAATGGAAACAATAGTTGTTTTATGTCGTTGAAAACGAGGAAGAGAAACACTTCTACTCTTGAATTCTCTGCACCGAATCTGTAATTTAGTAAAGGAAGTAAGGAATGTAAATGTGTAGCTGATGTTCAGGGAAATAAGCTGTACTAATGTCTGACTGGTACTCACACAAAATGCATGCATGAATTTACAGGCCCCTATACCTATAATATTACTCCAGCTCTGAATAGGCCAACATCTGGAATACAATTTACTCAATATGCGAGATTTGCTACAGGTTAACGTAATGGTTTTCATACAGAGTGGATAGACACATTCCATGTATAGGAAAATGTGACATTTGAAGTGAAGAATAAGTTGTCACTAAACAGCATGCCCATCACAGTTTGAGGTTTTTCTAGAATCTCTTTCCAGCATATTTCCTTCCTTTCCGGAGTAAAGTAAAATCCACTTTCTTGATTGTTGAAAATGAAATGGAATCGAGTCTAAATCTGGTATGAATGGTCAAGCAGGATCAGTGCCAGCTAAGCCTGTTAAGCCTGGGCACAAGGGTCCGCTTGTGTTCTCTACTCAGATCAGGTGTAAATGAGAGGATTTCTGACCTGGGCTGAGGCCCGGAGACACAGATAACAAGCCAGCTCGCTCCTGGATGAGGCTGAGAGGAAGGAAAGCAGAGCAACAACCACATGCTCTCACTTTAGGACCGCAACCACATTAGCCTGCGAAATTACATCTGAGAGATTGCAAATGCAACACAGTGGCGATGACTGCAATTTCTTCTTAACCCAAGTAAAATGGTGTTATGCAAGCCCAGGTGAGACCTATGCATGAAGCCACAGGCAGCTTTATTTCACCAATATTGTTTGTGTAGCCTAGCTCCATACATTATCACAACCAACTCAAAAGCACCCATCACACTAGTAGAGTCTCAACCTGAGGTTCTGTGACCGTCCTCTGGGAAGGATGGTTTGATGATTGATTTGACCTCTATGGACCCTTTATAAAAGATTTAGACCCCATGTCCCTCGCAGAAATGCAGGCAAAAACATGTTCAAACCATCCTTCCCAGAGGATGGTCACAGAACCTCAGGTTGAGACTCTACTACACACTGGGTTTAGCATGTGCTCTCAGTAAGTAAAAGCATCGGTGTGATGAGCCTTGTTGTGTTTGACCAGAAGAAGAAACGGTGGGCAGCATGTCTGGAACTAGTTAAGAAGAGTGGGCAACATTCCTCCTTCCATCAGCATGGCAGATATATAACCAACTATAATAAAAGAAACAGGACACAGGGTCTACTGGGGTCAGAGGTTTTAACACATGCATGCATGCGCAGACTGCGCACACACACACACACACACACACACACACACACACACACACACACACACACACACACACACACACACACACACACACACGCACACACGCATACATGCATTCTCTCTCTCCTCTAGTGGAGCCATCAGTAGTGCCCAAGCAGCCTTTCAACTATGACCTTTGGCTGAGCCTATGGGGCAGGGACTAAGGTCAGGTACCATACATTTCACTGCTTTAAAAACAAAAGAATGTTGGTGTTGCTGGCCGCCAACATATACTGTACATCCATCCACACACACTCACACACACACAGATATAAACTGTGTGCGTGTGTGTAATATTATACAAAGAGACACCATTAATGCCCGCTTTGCCATTCTACAACCAAACAAATCCACGCCCAGTTTCTCCAGCTTTCTTTCACCGATCTGATTTTGCCACTCTAAATGTCTCGTGCTCCACCGATTTTCTCACAGAATTATGAATACAAATAAAAACCTGGGCGGTACACCATAGCGTGCGTGTGAGAGAGAGGGGGAAAATAATGGAGGATTTGTGCGAGCAACATGTTTGTGCAATCAGAAATAAATTGGAAGGGAAATACAGAAAAGAAGCTTGGAACGGTTCAAGGTAGAAAGGTGCACAGACTGCTCAGTTCACCCCCATTCGGTCATGCCGGCAGTGCCTTCAGCAAGGACTTGGGCCAGACATTGATTCTGCAATCTTGACTGTCAGTCAGATTGCAGTTTTTCGACATCAAAAACCAGAATATAACCAAAAAGAGGAACTTCTCCGACATGTGCAGTTACCCTGCCAATCATCTCTGTGGATTCACACACAGGCAGCTACACAGCACACATGCCTATCATATGCATGGAATGGCACATCTTATTTGTATACACAGGGCCCAGACTGATCACTGTGATTTGATCATGCTTATTATCATGTTTTTATAGTATTGGAGCTTCCGAGCGCAAGGCTCACCTTCTCCTCCCATGCATTTTATAACTGCAGGAGCATTGTATTCTGCTCAAACTGCTGCTTTGTTTGTGAATGTCAGAGCAGTCCTCATCAAGTGGAGAACAGGACATCATTTTATTTAGCGCTCCTCTAAATGTCATCATCTGGGTTAATTGAATTAAGAAAGAATACATTTAATCAGCTCATGTAACTGCAGTTGACAAGGCCCACATCGGGTCCCTTGCAGGTCCTTATAAACTCTCAGAGTTACGTTAAGACTCAAGATTTTAAAGCATACAGTATGAACATGGCATCACGATGACTCATGTCCACACATAAAATGGACAGAGACGGCAAGAATTGATTCATCTTTCACTCTTTCAGTCCGTCAAGACTTTCACCACTCCTTGGAAAGGAATGTTTAGGAGACAAAAACACCATCGTCAAACCAACTACACATACACACACACACACACACACACACTTCAAATCTTCAAATGCTTCACTTAGACCCAATTAAGCATACACAACAATTACCACACCCAAAACGCCTTCATACATGCATGTATAATGTGTGTGTGTGTGTGTGTGTGTGTGTGTGTGTGTGTGTGTGTGTGTGTGTGTGTGTGTGTGTGTGTGTGTGTGTGTGTGTGTGTGCACGCAAGTTAACAGGCTGCCTGTCACACATGGGTGTGTCCTGCTACACCTGGAAAGAATGACCCAGGCTTGTACACTATGTTATTGCACAACTACCTAGCATTCTCTACATGACTTCAACATGGGGTGTGTGTGTGTGTGTGTGTGTGTGTGTGTGTGTGTGTGTGTGTGTGTGTGTGTGTGTGTGTGTGTGTGTGTGTGTGTGTGTGTGTGTGTGTGTGTGTGTGTGTGTGTGCGCGTGTGAGAGAGATCACACACCCTGGTATGCACCGATGAGCTCATTCTTTCATTGCCATGCTGTTCTAGTGTGGTTGTCAGACCCAAGGTCTGCCAAGTCAAATCTCTCTCACACGCACACGTGCACACACACACACAGCTCTGTCTCCCTATCCTGGCATTTCACTGTGTACGCAATCAATGGCAAACACATTAGTGTCTCGATTCTGGGTCTATATTACATGGTTCATGTATGCACAGAACATCACTTTCACAGCACTTTCATAGCCACACACACACACACCTCTCTGACATACTAGTGTCCCCCGTAGTACTAGTTCACACAGTGAACTCTCTCACTCTCTCAGTTCTTTTCACAGCAGCTTGTAAAATAGTCAACTCAGCCGGTCAGGCTGGCAGACAGGTAGAGGCATGAAGTGTAGTTCAACTCAACTGCATACAGTATGTGCACAAATGCTGCTTTTCTTATGCTTTGTTAATAAATGTACATAGTCATTCTCAGAGGCTACGCACGGACACTCCGCTCACACGCGGCCAAATTGTTGTATATAGGGTGGGTGACCAGACATCCCGGTTTAGCCGGGATTGGTGAGAACAGTCGCGCAATAAAGCGCCTGCTTTTTTGGTGGGTTCTGTGCATAAGACATGCTTCCATAATTGTAGTCATGTGCTTGAAAGAAATTCTAATAAGAGAGAAATTACAACATGGATCATTCATTTGCAATCATAATGTTTAAAGAAAACAAGACAGTCTAGTCTAATGCATCAAGTTATTAACAGCAGATGGCACGGCACAACGCAAATTAAGGTAGGCAACGAATTAAGGTAGGCTATGCACATCTAATATTACTGGTGGTAAATTACTTACTTAAAATGTGTTTATTAGTTTAGTAGATACATGTGGCCATTACTGGGCGTGCAACCAAGTATAAATCTCTTGGAACTCTGTGTGCTTCAAATTGACTTTCACTTCACCAGGCATTCCGTAGTTGTGCAGCGAGACTTGTTTATGCTGTGTTCATTTATGGCCGGAGGTGCTTCTGTTTCATGACATCATGCACACAGCAGCATGCGCTGTGATTGGACTTGTGATAGGACATAAGATGGCTTGCCAGTGGTCTATGGCAGGGGTCTTCAACAGGGGGTCCGGGACCCCTAGGGGGTCCTCAGAGTTAGTACAGGGGGTCCTTCAATTTTTTGAGTGATAGAAAGGTTTTCTTTTTCTACTTTTTTTACACTAACCACTTGAACTCAATATTCAGAGAACTTTAGCCAAAAATAGCAGATCTACAAGCTCACAACGCCTCGCAGTGAGCTTATAGATCTGCTATTTTGGTTTGGTGTAGAGGGGAAAAATAGCAGACTAAGTACATAGTGAAAGGTCAAGTTTATTAGGTAATGACGGCTCAAGTGGTTAAATATCTGAAAACACAAATTGACATGAATCCAAAATACACTGATGATCGATTGTACTGTCAAACAATGAAACTATATGGAATCTATGAACAAATTGTGGGGGGTCCCTGCTTCATCATCGCTCTCTCAACTAAGGGGTCCTTGGCCTGAAAACGCTGAAGACCCCTGGTCTATGGCCATACCATTCAAAACGAACAACAAGATGCAAATAATGCTACATCTAATGGGTCTCTGCGACACTTCCACGTTTGGACAGTTGGTCCTAAGAGTCATACAGAGCCCGGGTTCCCTGGCAGGAGTTATTACAACCTCAAGGAACTTGGATGAAAGCATGCTGGACTGGGCCGGGCCAAAACCATGCTGGCTGGCCCCATGAATAAAGCTCAGTGTGCGCTAGTCTGGCGAGTCTGGCTTGACACAAGGCTACCTATTCTTAGCAACGCACCAATTAAAATGGGGCCGTGGCGTGCAGTGTGGCAGCACTAGCTGGCCATTGTCGCAAACTCACTTTCTCTCTGGTGTGGGTTTGCTTTAGTCACCCAACAACACAGGTTGGCTATTATGTGCGGTTATACATGCAAGCCATACTAGCTCAGTTTTAACTGGATTTTCCCAGCTCGACACATACAGTTAGTATGTGTGAGCGTACACACACACACACACACACACACTGCACGTGGACATTTGTATGGCCTAATCTTCTTATTAGAGCACCGTTTCCAAAATAGTGGGTCGGGACCCATTCGTTGGTCGCAAGACAGATTGTTATGGGTCCTTTTGTTTTTTTGTTTCCTATATTTAGTTTTTTAATTATGAATCAAAATATTTTCAAAAAACATTATTCCCATGACATTTTCAGTAATTTCACGAAGAAATCAAAGAAAAAAGCGAAGCGACAAGTT
This sequence comes from Nannobrachium achirus, assembly GCF_963921795.1. NCBI lineage: Eukaryota > Metazoa > Chordata > Actinopteri > Myctophiformes > Myctophidae > Nannobrachium > Nannobrachium achirus. The sequence continues at coordinate 11,814,349 of NC_137817.1, forward strand.
GTGAGCTTCCATGGATTCCAGGGACTCTGTGGGTTCATTTAGGGGCGTCATACGTGCATGTAACTCTTAAGGGGGGTTAAGGGGAGACCTTGAAATTTGAAAGTTTGAGAAACACTGTATTACAGGGTTCACAGTCAAGGACTTGAATTCAATTCAACTATACGCATTAAGTAGAAGTTTGAACCATGTGAACCTAATATCAACCCCTAGAACGGTAATAAACCCATTAACCTCCATTCTAGAAACACAGAAAACTCAATTTAACCCCCCCAATAGTACATAACTCTACATGCAGAGCGTCTAGCTCCATTCATAGAGTTAATATGTAACAGGATATCCAGCCTGCTACTGTAGTGCTGCTGCAGCAGCGGTCTACTGTCACACTGCTGGAACTTGATACAAGCCCCCAGGGCAGCCCAGGACCTGCTACGACGATATTACGATAAGCGATATTATCGTTTATCGTGATAAAAAAACACTCACGATAATCGTATCGTGGAGATTTACTTTACCGTGATATCGTCCTCCGTCTTGCACTGGGATCAATTCACCTTTTATTTGCCAAGCTGCATATTTGGTACCATTTAAATCCTCTATAATTGGTAAAAGGTACTTAAAACGTACTTGATACAGTATTTTTTTCACACTATCAAATGTCTTTGCCGAAGAATAGCTGATCTACAAGCTCAAGTTGCGACGCGTTGTGAGCTTGTAGATCTGCCATTTTTGGCAAAAGTTACGCCCTAGGATAATGGATTTTGATTATCGCAATATCGTAAATCGCGATTTCTTTTGTCACAATATGAAATGTTCATATCGTCCCATCCCTAGTGTGTGTTAAAGTGTGTGTGTGTGTGTGTGTGTGTGTGTGTGTGTCTGTGTCTTTGCCTCACACCCAGTGAGTGGGAGGAAGGAACAAGCTTCATCTGAATGACAAAACAGCTGTTGGACAAATTCAGCATTCTCACAAGGCCTCCCAACACAAAACGCGCAGCACACCGAAATCCGTCTGTTGGCATCGTCCCCAATGTAGAACTGATGAATTAAAAACGTGCACTTAAAGAGTGTAACAGCCAATCAATGGATTTAGAGGAAGCTGCTCTCAAGTCACAAAGACGGAGGAGAGGAGAGGAGAGGGCAGAGGTTGCCGGGTTGCCCCATTCTCATCCTCTCATGTCTGGAGTCTGGACAGGTGATCATTAAGCACACGCACGCACGCACATACGCACGCACGCACACACACACACAGGGCCTCCTATCTGAGACATGTGCTGACAGGTAGTCACTGAAGATGAGCTCTAATATGGGGGACATTTTCTCATGGCAGAGACAGACAGACAGACAACACTCACAGTGTGCCATGTCATTATGTGAGTCAGCAGCTTTAACACAAGTATTCTCTACCAAGTAAGGCTACATCATCATATTCAGAATTTAAACATTTGCTAAATATTACATTGTAATTGTATACGTTTTTTTTTTTTACAGCTTTCAACTTTATTTGCAGCCAAGAGCTTTGCACGACACTAGAAAGTGCAACGTTGTGTAGATTGATTCTAGACAAACAGGGGTTTGAGTGGGTCCTTTCCTTGAGGGGGGTTTCAGAGAGGGTCCCCAGCTAAATCAATTATAGTTAATCCTCACCATTATTGCATGTACAAGTTATATAAGCAGAGAATGCACAAGGCTATTTTGATCAGTTTCACGGTTAACTGACTCTATAGACAAGTACATAGAGAGTAAAGGAATTATGGACCAAATGACAGACCAAATATACTCATACTGTATATAACAGCAACATTGTTTTAGATTTGGGTTCCAAAGATAAGAAATCACATCAAATGGGGGTTCCATGGACAAATGAATATCGAAATGGGGGTCCTTGAAATTCTAAAGAACTGGTCAAGAACACCTTTTCCATTTGCTGCAAAGAACTGCAGTCTGCAGAACCGTGGTACGGACATTATATAAGCCAAATATGGCAATTTCCAAAGTGTATTGAGTGCACAAGCGCCTGGCTGGCACTGTCAAGCAGACAAACGTCTTTCTTTCTAAAGACCTCCTAATATAGAAACAAAGGGAAAGGAGGATTACGGGAGGAAATGGGAGGAGAGGAAGAACGGAGGAGGAAGAGCAGGAAGAGGAGGAGCAGGTAAGTTGATGGATGCAGGAATGTGAGGAACAAAAGAAGAAGAGGCTGAGGAAGAGGCAGGGTGGGAGGGTGCCCACATTATCGGTTAAATCAGGGGTCTTCAACGTTTTCAGGCCAAGGACCCCTTAGCTGAATGAGAGAGAGTTGAAGCAGGGACCCCCACAACCTTTTCATAGATTCCATATAGTGTCCATTTTTTTGACAGCACGATCGATCAATGTATTTTGGATTCATGTCAATTTGTGTTTTCAGATATTTAACCACTTGAACCATCAATACTTAATAAACTTGACCTTTCACTCCGTCACTACCTGTTGAGCCAGAGTTACACCCTGCTACAACAAGCTCACACACTGTGTATAGTATGCATCAGACGTTGTGTGTTTGTTGTTGTTGACCAAAATGTCGAGAAAAAGATCCACAAGGCTTTTGTATAAGGGGGCTTAAATTGGATCGAGTGTGTGTCCATGACAACCTAAAGACAGTGTTAAATTAACTTTGGACCCATACAATGTTAACTTAGTCCAGCCTTCTCTCACCCGTCTGTGGTGTGTTTATAACTTCATTTATTAGACATCCTGAGAGAAATAACACATAGACGAGTGAAATGATTGGGTTAAGAGTGATCTGTGTGTGTATGCGCATGCGCGCGTTCGGCCGCGCGTGCACGCATGTGAGCATTTGTAAGTGAGTATGTGGCTGTATAGGAATGAGTAACCTGAGAGCCTGCAAAAACCACTAACATGAGTGACTGTCACATATCCATCTCTCCCACACACACACACCATCTCATTCTTAGGGGAAGTTAACTAACATGTTGACATGTGCAATAGCACACACACACACACACACACACACACACACACACACACACACACACACACACACACACACACACACACACACACACACACACACACACACACACACACACACACACACACACACACACACACACACACACACACACACACACACACACACACACACACACACACACACACACACACACACACACACACACTTGAGGTGAAGATGGGAAGAGAAGAGACGGAAATGAGGAAGGCAGGGAGAGAGGGAGGTAAAGTGTCTTGGCGGTGTAGTTATTTGGTGATTTATTTATGACTCTTCCTGTCTTTGTTGCTCAAAGAACGCTACACTGGGTTGGGTTGCACAGTCACTGAGGGTGTGTGTGTACGTGTGTGCGCGTGTGTGTGTGTGTGTGTGTGTGTGTGTGTGTGTGTGTGTGTGTGTGTGTGTGTGTGTGTGCACGCACATGTGTGTGTGTGTGTGTGCCTCTGCCCCATCAGTTAACCCTTCTGGGGTCAGAAGAACCCAGATCCTTTTACAAGGGGGTGGGGTCAGACTGGGGAGTAAAGAATTTTTAAACACACAAACAAACATCACAGTGAGTTGCTACTCAGCCTATCTTTTTAAGCCCGAGTTATACTCTGTGGCATATCGGTGTCACGCACCACAGATAGCAGATACAAGCTCACACACTGTGTATAGTATACACCAGGCTTTTCTGTGCCCTTTGTTGATGTTGACCAAAATGTTGAGGAAAAGAGCCGCAGGGTGTTTGCCTTAAGGGGCTTAATTGGACCTTGGCAATGAATTCCCCTCAACCCCAACCTAAATCACATAACACTATGTCTATATTTTTTGCAATGTTTCGACAAACAAAAAAAGGCAGAATAATCCTCTTGTGTGTCAATAGCAGCCGCTTTCACAACAGAGTTCACAGCACATTTCACAACACTCAACCACAGACATATTCATTTGAGCGACAATGTTGCATGCATCATTAAAATATCAACTCTGCTTGACTGCAACACTTTGTTTCTTCATTAGTTTACTCTTTCTGCATTCAAACACTCCTATTCAGAGTGACCTTTTAGTACGCACGCAGGTTACGGTTTCAGTGTCTAGACAAGCAGAAGTCACTTCACTTCTTAGTTACATGCTACTTTTGGGTTCTCTAGCATGTAGACCTCACTGCCAGCCACTATAATCCCCCTAACAATATCAGCCCATCCAAAAACGCAATACGCTCACACAGAAATCCCTCCGAGATTAAAAGCATTAATCCTTTAAAGTATGTATAATCATTCTACTGTGGCTCTTAGAAGACCACCGCAGAGAACCTATGGAGACAGGCTTCTTCCTTATAAGGTATAACAGGCTGTGACAGCAGAGTACTTTCAAGAGTATTGAAAGGGTGAGTGAGGATGTATGTTTTACCTGCAGCTTTGAGGTTAGAATACAAAGATATCAGCTCACACTCAAGGGTCCAAGCCACTCGGCATTAAAAAGATTCATACGGTAGATTTGTACTTCAAAAAGAAAATAATCTGTTTTATTTTTAAGGAAAAGGAATATGGGGACTTTTTGTTCACATTCAGCTGAAACTTTTTTAAAGGAAAAATAAATATGGACCTTTTGATGAACTGACAGTCTGATGAAATGCTTTTATAATGAGCTGCACAAAATCTCTTCACTTTGCTCATTTCCTTCCACAAATGTGCCACAGTGCACTGGTTATCCATTGTACTTGTGCTTATTTAGATGGTGATTGATTACTTGTTCACATTATCGTACGTTATTTGGATGGATGGTTCGCTGTTCGCTTTTCCACAGATGCTAAGTATATTATTTAGACAGATCCTAGCCTAGATTTGATGTCTATTGTCTACCTGCCAATTCCTTTCTTGGCACTCTTATTCACTTGACCACATGAAACTGTTGACTAGGGTTCATGCTTCTTGCTCTGATCTTACACTTTGGATGTCACTCTGGATAGGATTGTCTACTAAGAGTGAACACAAGTGTGGTTGTTCCAGTCACCCGGAACATTTTTAAAGTATAATAATGTGAAGTGCCGAGTTTGGGTGAGCCGGTTTGTCTTTGTTCTTCTGACAAATGGGTTTGTGGTGGACGACACAACCGTCCTTCCCCAGAGAGTCACAGAGAGTTCAGTGGGACAGTGAGTGACAGAGGATGGTGAGATTTAATCAGAGATTGTGACCCTTCCTGGGACGAAGGGTGGGACAGAGGGAGTGGTGGGAAGAGACTGTGACCCTTCATCGGAAGGAGGGTGGGGCAGAGGGAGTGGAGGGGAGGGAAGGTAAGGACACAGCAAGAAGAAAAGAGGGATTCTCCCACATGTGTCTTAAGCCTTTGATCTCAGCTCCAAAAAACACCCCCTGGACTGCAAGGAGGAGATAGATGGATACATGGAGGGAGAGACGTATGGAGGAGGTGAAGAGGAGAGATGCAACGCGTGTTTCCTAAACCCACCAGGATGGAGTTAGAACTGCCTCGCGGAAGCGCCCCTCTCAATAATCTTAAAGTCGTACTATGTAACTTTTTTTATAAAACAAATCTTAAAATTCTCCTAACTATTAAAACACAAAAGGTTTAGAAGATCCGCGCCGTGAATTTCAGCCTGTAAAGCCTTCTCTATATATGTAAACTGAGATCCTTGCCGTGGACCGGATCTCGCGCCAAAATTGCGTCATCACACTACCGGCCAATCACAGCGAGGGTTATACAACTGCCGGCCAATCACATCGCATCTTGAAGTGGGGTCGCCATTTTGTTGTCGCCGGTTTGTACCATCCAGTCTCTAGGTAATTTCGCCTATCAGGCAGGGTGAAGGAGTGTATCTCTGGAATTACTGAACGCACAGGAACAAGGGACCCCTCCAAAGATAGATCTCAGCGAGGTGGAGGCAGACGCGGGGGTCTGAAGGTACGAAAAACGGCCGAAAGACGCGGACGCGACCGCGGTTCGCTATAGGGCTAATGACCACTAGGTGAGCAACTTACACAGTATGGCTTTAAGTATGAAAGTGCGTATGAACGTTAGTGCTCGCTCAAGTGCAAAGCAATACTGTACCTACGCCCTACCGATCCATTACAATAATACAAGCAGCATGATACGCCCAAAGCCATATCCAAACTATAACAATTTAACTGATAAAGAGTTTTTTATTTTGAGCACAGTAGTGACAAATTAATAGCTTTCTCAGTACGTTTTTCTCTTTAGCAAAGTTACAAAGTTTTACCTTTTCCTACAAAGTAAGTTTCAAGTTGTTGTTTTTTTTAGCACAGTTTATTTTGAGCACTGTAGTGACAAATTAATAGCTGTGCACTGTGCAAATGCAGGCTTTTCTCAGTAGCCTACAAGTTTTATATTGTCTTTGTGCCTTTACTAGGTCTGACTTTATCCACCCTCCATGTGTCCGGCAAGGATTTCAGCCACTCCTGGAAGTCCTCGCGTTTCCGCGAGGCGGGTCTTAACTCAATCCTGGTGGGTTTAGGAAACACGCAGATGCAACAGGAGGGGAAAATAAGGGCATAGAGGTGTGGGAATGGAGGGATAAAGTAATAGTAATGGAATCAGACGCAGGTCAAATTGCCTTTGTAAATAATCTAATACAAGGTTTGTTTGACTGTATATACTGTGGGGATCACAGCACAAGAGTTTAGGCAGTGTCAGGTAAGTTAAGGCAAGGAAAGGTTTACACAATTTATTTTAAATATGTTCCATTCATTCTTGCCTACATTTTTGCCCCACCCATCTGGCACTTAAAGCTGGTTTAAAGTAACCCCCTTAAGTAGACCTGTCAGCATCTCTCCCTCGTTTATATACAACAGACCAAAAGAGAAGAGACATCATAAAGAGATATTCAGATGACTGGAAAAGTGGGAACTTAGGGAGGAAAGGAAGGAAGGAAGGAAAGAAAGAAGGCAACACAGGGCAACATGGGGAAGAAAGATGGAATGAGAAAAGGTGGATAAACAGAGGGTGATAATGGAACCATGTCATGGCCGCTGAACTCGACTGAGGAGATGTCAGGAATGTCTTCGCCGTCCTCTTAAGACTCTCTCACCCCGACTCCCTCCTCCCACCATGACATCGTTACCCTCCTTGTCTCGTTACACAACACATCAGAGGCATTTGAAGCCATATATCAAACGCTTAAAGGGAAAGCTTTTACTACCACTGACAGGGAACATTTCAGTAGGACATAATGAAGAGGATCAAAGGAGGGAGAGGAGGCTACTGTATGTTAATGACTAGAACTCAGGTCGTTTCACATGTATGCCATTCCCAAGCCAATCGCCATCCTCAAAAACCCTGTCACTGTGATGTGGCTGAACATGCAAAGGGATCGCAGAAGGAGTGCTCGTTTTGGTTCATTTGATCAGTGGTGGTAAAACACTCCAGCATTTTACTAAGGTAAAAAATACCTCAATGGACGCCCGCTGGCCTACTGGTCCGTGCCGCTTGGGCATTGCCACGTGGGCAACCCTGTCACTGATGTGGCTTAGACCTGAATACAGGACGGTCATATACATGACCGTCCTGGTGCCGCCTCAACCTGAGGAGCAGTGGCGAATCCGACCCTCAACGGTTTGAGCTAGGAACGTCAGATTTCAAAAAATAAAGTGCTTACCCAAGCCAACTTTGACAACGATTTGACGCCGCGCAACGTTCATTACACGCCGCTCCCGGATTGTTGAATAAAAAGCATTTTTATCCGAAATGATTTTTGCTTAACATTGCATTTCTGGCTAATTTCCTCGCTTGATCATCATTTGGGGTAAGCGAGGAAATGAGCCGGAAATACAATGTTAAGCAAAATAATTTCGGATAAAAATGCTTTTTATTCAACAACGGCGTGTAATGAACGTTGCGCAGCGTCAAATCGTTGTCAAAGTTGGCTTGGGTAAGCACTTTATTTTTGAAATCTGACGTTCCTAGCTCAAACCGTTGAGGGTCGGATTCCCCACTGCTCCTCAGGTTGAGGAGGCACCAGGACGGTACCTCAAAATTGCACTTAGGTACAGTACTTGAGTTGAGTACATGTATTTCGTTACTGTCCACCATGCATTTGATTACCTATTCCTGCCAACATGGACAGCGTGCTTGTCAACACACAAGGCCATGGGCTGCTCGGCACAGGCAGTGTCGGGCACTCAAGAGCCTCAAGGCCGCGCTGCGAGCGCGCCTGCCTTGCTTTTGAATCTCAAGAGATTTAAAAAGTCACATACACAGGACATTGAATGAACAAAAACAAACACTCCCCAAAGAAAGAAACTGGCCTTGGCTTGGAATGGCATACAAGGGCTGTTTCAGCTAAATCCCATAGCAGGGGAGACTACTCCTACATACTGTATTTACGCATGTACTGTACTCAGCCAATCAGCAGTTAAGAAATGTACTTCCTGCCCTTAGATGCACAAGACAGGAAACGGGGAAGGGGGAGCAGAGGAGGATGTCCATGGAGGATGTCTATGTTATTTCAGGAATGTGGTATATTTACAGATCTAAGATGCAGGCTCCCTTTAAGTGGAGGCATTAGAAGATACTGTATGACACACTCAAAGAATCTTTAAGAACAAGCCATTCATTTATCATTTAGGCCAGGGGTCTTCAACAGTGGGTCCGGGACCCCTAGGGGGTCCCCAGAGTTACTACAGGGGGTCCTCAAAATCTTTGTCCATATTCTGAGAACTTTAGCCAACAATAGCAAATCTACAAGCTCACAACGCCTCGCAGCGCGAGGCGTTGTGAGCTTGTAGATCGGCTATTTTTGGCAAAGAGCTTTGGTGTAGAGGGGAAAACGAGCAGACTAAGTACAGAGTGAAAGGTCAAGTTTATTAAGTATTGACAGTTCAAATGTAAATATCTGAAAACACAAAATAACATGAATCCAAAATACACTGATGATTGTGCTGTCAAACAATTAAACTATATGGAATCTATGAACAGGTTGCGGGGGTCCCTGCTTCATCTCTCTCTCAACTAAGGGGTCCTTGGCCTGAAAACGTTGAAGACCCCTGATTTAGGCATTCAGTTGGCAGTCTTTTATCAAGCATGATCGACCAACAAACACAGCCAAAACCAGCGAGTACAATGCTCAAGAGCGCCAGACAATACATGCAATACATCTCCCTCTGGGCCTGAAGTGGTCAATGCAAAGTCAGCCAATCATAGATCAAGATAACAGCCATCTGTCCAATGAGGCGCTGCGTCTACAACCGGGTCACAGAGACTACACGCAGGCTATTTTTAGCAACTTGATCCCTCCAATCCCCAAGCATCTCAGGCCACAACTCTAAATGACTCAAAAGTTAGTGTACTGACTCAACAATAAATACCTGATCCGAGGTTAGCGTGAATGGAAGCAGGACTGATAAGAGCTTGGATCAAAAGGAGAAAGGAGGTGAGGTGAGGACTAGGGTCAGAAACAGGAACACGTCTTTCTGCTTGAAGTCAAGACAATGAGGAGATTGTTTTGGGTGGAGTGGTATGCTCCATTGGCCAGGTAGTGCCCTGGCTTTTCAATGAAAGAGAAAAACGGCGGTCGATAATCATAGGTGGTTTAGTCAGACCAGTGGGTGTGAATTAAGGCTGGGCGACATTAGGAAAACCGTCGATATTCGATAACGTTGTTGAATATCTCAATATCGATATGTTTTTCTGCTGTAAGTCCACTGCCTGCCTAACCCAGATAATGAATAGCATATCCATGCATGCACACTGCACAGTACACATAGAAGGGTTAGGTAGGTTTTATTGAAATAACCACACCTGGTTACAGATGGACTGCTTTTTTGCATGTGCTACGTGCATGCATAGTGTGTCTGTTAATTAATTTGACAAATATACCAGGGGGGGTCCCCAAATGATTTTGGGGGGTGCGCAGATGATTAACTTAATGTGCAACATTGTTTTCTCACTCAACAGTAAACAAACCAACATGACGTTTAAGTGTGCAGAGGGTATCTACACATTTCTAAAGTGACCATTTAAGGACTTTTTAATACCTCTAAAATGACAAATTAAACATTGGCCAAATTGTCAAATATTAGAGGCAGAAATTGTGAAAATAGCAGATCTTACATGCTCACAACGCCTCTCAACGCGAGGCGTTGTGAGCATGTAAATCTGCCGTTTTCACAATAGAACTGTGAAAATACATATTATGAACTCTGTCCTTTATCGCAGCACATTGAAACAGCTCTGTAGCACTTTGCCTACGTGAATGTGGCTCTGATTGGCAGAGGCCACACCTCAGGAGCACATAGAAAACAGGCGGAGAGATGGTGCGTTCTAGATAAGGAGGGCAGGTGTTGCAATGATTTACAATGTGTTAGACTTGGCAGTCTGTCAGCGCCTTGGAGTTGCTTGGATGACTCATTTCATTACCCAGTGACATTCAAGTGAACGACATACTCATGGAATTCTTGTTGAAAGTAGGGATGGGATGATAAGCGATATTATCGTATATCGTGATGATAAAAAAACCCTCACGATACTCGTATAGTGGAGATTGAATTTATCGTGATATCGTTCTCCATCATGCACTGGGATCAATTCACCTTTTATTTGCCAAGCTGCATATCCGTTACTTAAACCCTCGAGAATTGGTAAAAGATACTTATAATATACATACTTGATACAGTCTTTTTTTTCACTCTCTATCAAATGCCTTTGCCAAAAAATAGCCGATCTACAAGCTCACAACACGTCGCAATGCGACGCGTTGTGAGCTTGTAGATCAGCTGTTTTTTGGCAAATGTTCCGCCCAAGGATAATGTATTTTGATTATCGTGACAATATCGTAAATCGCGATTTCTTATGTCACAATAATCGTTATGACATTTTCATATCGTCCCATCCCTAGTTGAAAGTACTGTATGTATAATAAAATTGCACCGTCTGGCTGTAAGCTTGATTAAGGACTATGGTAATGATAATACGTGTCCTCAGAATACTATTTTCCAATGTGCTCTCCTCTCTGTGTTATCATTAGGCTACTTCCACTGTCAACCGATAGCAGACGATTACCCCCCCTTTTTCAGGGGAAACTCAGCGGTTGGTTCTCTCGCTCTCACACAATCCATCAGCATCCTGATCATTTTCAGGGAAGCAGGCTAGAATAAATAAAAGCTGCTTCTTCAGGAAAACCGATAAGATAGTCGGTAGTCTAAATCCTAGAAAGCGTAAAAAATAAAAACATTCTGTTCTAGACTGAGACTAGCTCATGTCTTGGGAACATAAAAGGTTATGAAACCCCAAAACATTCAGTAAAGCAAGTTAAATCTTTATTCTGAAAAAGTCTATACCAGTAGCCGGTGGTCTCTAAACAATTATACACAAACAATTCAGATGCAACTGGAGCTGTTTTAGGACCCGGCTGACACCTATGTGATCACACGCTTAGTGGACATACTTTGCAATGCCTTTATCAACAGCGATAAACAGTAGCTGACACAGAATAAAACCATGCCAACGGCTTAGTTCTGGTAAATGTTCACATGCACAAGCACATGCACACAACAGTCAAGGTCTGGTTCTTATCCCGGCTCTGTAAATGGCAGTGTGGGCTTGTTGTCTAGATAAGGCCACCCCATTCAGGCGCCTGGTCAGAACAGACTAACGCCTGGAGACCAATGCAGGGTCAGGGATAACGCCTGGAAACCGCCATTCAATCCCACACAATGGAGCTGGGACCATGTCTATACAGGACACGTTGCCAGAGGACTGAAATACAGATAAGGAAAGATTTATATAAAGGCAAGGTTTCTGAATTTGAACGCTAAACACAGCCATAAATCTCTGCTAATTATTCAAAACAAAAACAGTTTGCATCACATTTTCCTTTCTCAACATGAACTTCAAACAATTGAAAATAATACAAGATTACGCTTTATATTTGCCAACAACAGATATGGAATGCAAATTCGTAACATGATATCAGAGACTCTTATCAAAGTTGTGAGAGACGGAAACAAACAGCTTTACTGTGATGACTTTGAATAGCTGGTGTGGTCAACAGATTAGAACAAAGTTAGCAATTGGCCATTTTGGTCTCCATCCGGCCACCGTTCCAACATTGCAAAATAAATTCACACAGAGCAAGGAAAATAGCTCGCTACAAATAGCTGTCCATGCAACATTTTGCATGTAGCTGACACAAAGTGAAACTGCAGAATAAGCCTCTATTCACAGCACACGTCGCTACTCTGCAAGTATGCTATGACCTCCACTGGTTAATAAACTCTTCTTATGACCTTGTCTGGGTTTCAGGCATGAACCACTGCCGTCTGCCGGCCCTCTCTGACTCATTCACAGAGTTGAATATTCCAGTCCTGAGTAAGAGGCAGCTGGGGGGGGCAGACCATGCATAGCCCCAGAAGCCAGGGTGACTTTCTGTTCCAGAAGCTGCCCCTCCTTTCACAAACCTAAACTCTATTACAAATCTGCAACTCTCCAATCACTGAATGGCTGAGGTCATTATTATACACCCGCCTGTGGGAAAGAGTGTGTGTGTGTGTGTGTGCGTGCGTGCGTCTGGCAGGCCAAACAGGAGTTGGCAGAAGAGGAGTCGAATGGTTTCTATAAGCCTTTCTATAAAACCATTGACTGGTTGAATCATTCTAGATTCTGAGTTTGTTGTTCATCAGGCTGATAGTTGGGGTCACAGAGCTATCAAACAGACCTGGCTGGAAAAACACTATTAACTTACAACTCATATCATGTCAACAACCGCCGTTACAAATCTTATTATAATGATTGATTAATGATTGTTGATCTACAGATAGTTATAAAAGGTGTCCAACTTGCACACAGGGAGAATACACAACATCAACGTTGAGTTTGTTTAGCATGCAGATAAGACGTTTTTATAGCCTCACCTTTTAAACTTGTAAAGATATAGCCTACATTTACTATTAATTATTACCTTTTCTATTAATTATTTCACCAACCATTTTAACAGCCTCAAAGTGCCAAGACAAAGCAGGTGTGCCCTAGCCTGGCATAGCCAGCCTATATACTAATGCAGCTAATGCAACAATATATACAGTATACAATACATCCCCACCTTGTTTTAACATGGGTGGATTGTCAAGCTGACCTAGGCTAGGTGTGCCCATGGTTCTACTTCCAGGCCTTCCCATTGTGACGAGTTCTGAGTATAGATCTGCTATTTTCACCCATAACAACATGCACAAAATAGGGAGGTCAGGGTAAAAGTAGTTAAGGGGGTTCATCATACCATTGATTAAAATATACAGTACTGTAGGGCAGGCTACAGTCATGGTTATTTAATACAGGCCATCCTGACATAAAGATCAAAGATGGATGCTATGTGTTTTCATTTAGTTGATTCCAATAACTAATTCATCCTTATGTGCACTACAGGCACAGTTCAAATCAAGAGTGTTTGCTTACTCAACCTCTGACTCCAGTGGGTGTGCATACACTGCACTTCCTGTAGGGTGTGTGACTGTGTGCACGCAAGTCTACATATCTGTGTGTGACTAACCAATGACGCAGTATCATTCCACCAACTTTTACGACGATGAGGTATGAGGATGGATGATGGCACCCACGGAAAACCTTCTCCTGTGGGCCAGTCCAACAGGAACTATGGACTGTCTATATGGGCTCATCCTCACTAACAGCTAAAGGGAGTGGCTTGGTCACGCACGCATTCCACCTGTATGATCCAACACTCCCATGGCAACCTGGGTTCATTTGGTTTGCATATTAGAAACTGTGTATCTTTTATGATGCAACCCCCAGTTACATTTGTCATATTTTGGAACAATGAGGATGTCCTTGAGATGTGGAAGTATTTTATGCGGCTATGCCTACAAGTTTTCTTCTCCATAGAGTTGCTACTATCAGCAGCTTTTCTAATTTATTTCCAAGCGTGAGAAAGAAAAAGTGGTATATACAATCACAGTCGAGTTCATTTCCATGAAATCTTCGATGAAGTGTCATTTGATTTGGGAAAAAACTAAACTAATTATTCATTTAAAAAAACAAAATGTATGTAACTAAAAAAGGATAAAACATCACCCAAAAATAAGATATGGTGTATTGGCCATATTGATAACCCAGACAGTCCTTAGTGTTTCTCCAGTACACAAGTACAGCAATAGAAACACCATCATATGACCATAAAACTGTCACAATGACACATTATGTTAGTTAACAGAAACTGACTCTAGTGTTAAGGCCAGTCCACAACAATACAACTCCTTGCAACATGTATAACCACTATGCAAACATTATCCCCACTAGCAGTTGCAAGGCGTTGCATTGGTGTCTGGCCTTAAGGGCTACCGTAGGTCACATAGTTATGTTGGTCAAACCACATAGCCAGCACGTTATTGACCCAATGGAGCCTATTACAGGAAGTTGTTGAACAGGAAAAAGGAGAAGCAACGTGCATTAGCAGAAAATGTTCACACATCCCCCTCAAACACACGTTCACTTAGTGGTTAAGTGCTTGTGAGGCTTATATGTATCTCTGTTAGGCTAATACTATAATGGTGTGTTGTAGAATAGACAGAAATACCCCATGCTAAACTTGATGGCATTAGTCTCAACTCACTCAGCAGCAGCGCTTGGTTATTCTAATCGTCAGAAAATATTGTTCCCGCCACACACACAAAGAACCACTGCTTACTAAATCAGCACATCTAGCACCACATCGCTCTCACACAGCACACACCACAGTAGCACTAGCTGTGCAGCCAAGGTCACAGCACGTTACTTTTCAACAAATAAAAGTCAGGGTTTCCGAGGCTACTTTGCAACTGATGTGTCAGTGCATGTATGGGGGGTTTGGGGGCACGTTAACCACTCAAAATATATATATACTTTGTTCCCTGGGGTATCCCAGGGTTCTATACACCTTTTTAGGAAAAGGTCAACCTCATAACATGTCACACAACGATCAGCTATTTTCCCCTGAATGCCTGTCAATTTTCACCAAATGTTTGTCTATTATGACCTGCTATTGTTCAAATCACTCAAGTGGTTAAAAAAAGATGGATAGAATGATATAGGAGGGGGTGAAAGAATGGTTGTGGCAAATGACAGCAAAGCTCCTAAAATAAAACCTCTACATTTATGAAAATTCAGAAAGCATCAACTTCTAACCTTGAGCATAACACCGACCTACAAGAGCGACATAAATTTAATTAAATACAAATACGTGATGTGGACAGTGGACACTACTTTTCAGCGGGATGAAGTAAACTTGAGTGTTTAGCAGAAGTAAAGATGTTTGCTTTCACCACTCTGTGTGTGTGTGTGTGTGTGTGTGTGTGTGTGTGTGTGTGTGTGTGTGTGTGTGTGTGTGTGTGTGTGTGTGTGTGTGTGCATCACAAACAAAACCTTGTCATATCTGCAGCTTTATGCCTTCATCAAAGTGTTTCTCACAAGTGCTCTGCTAATGTGACAGGACACTTATGAGGAAAATCTTTATTTATAAGCCGTTAACACACCCATACGCGAGGAGCTCAATCGGCTGAGGTTTTGGACAAGGTTGACGCCCACTCGCCGCTTCTATGCTGAAGCTTCCAATAAATACCAAAGAAGTGGTTATTTTTTTTATTTACATATCACCCACTTCCACTGTGCTTTTTGCGGAGATGCGCATTTAACATAGAATAACAGACAAATAAAACTCAGTAGGCCTACGATGCAGGAAAAAACTGGGAAAATATACCAAAGAGCGATTTGTAAATAAAAAAATAAACACTTCTTTGGTATTTTCCCCCTTTTTTCCTGCATAGTAGGCCTACTGCGTTTTATTTGTTACACTCAATGTTCCCTGCCTTGAAGCTTCAGCATAGAAGCCGCAAGAGGGCGTCAACCTTGTCCAAACCCTCAGCCGATTGAGCTCCTTGCCACCCATACACAGACTCACATCATCCAAGGCGGGAAATAAAACCACCAGTTAAAATATATTTTTGATAAAACAATGAGAGGGGGAACTACAAATGTAGAAACAGAGTGCGAGTGGTGTGTGTGTGTGCATGCGTGTGCGCGTGTGCGTGTGTGTGTGTGTGTGTGCGTGTGTGTGCGTGCGTGCGCGTGCGTGCGTGTGTGTGTGAGACAATGTGGTCAAACGGGTGTTTCAGGCCGGCCCAGTAGCCCAGCAGTCAGACAGTATTGTCACGGTAACAAGCTCTTCCTGTCCCTCCCCTGTCCACCACCCGCCTCGCTCACATTTTACCTTATAAGGCAACGCACTTTAACTGCCTGTTCGCCGCGACAATGGTGATGTAACAAGGTGCACCCCCTGCAAGGAAGCGCACAGTCACAGTCTCTCGCTCACACACACACACACACACACAAAGTGCACAGATGGGGAAAGAATTCATGCTGACAGAAATACAAACAGAGGATGTACATGCATGCACGGAAATATCCACACACACACACTCTCAAGTGAAGTCTGTATTACTAAACTTGTGAGGACATCAGTATTTGAGGAAGGCAATTTTCTGCAAGACATTTTTACATTTACTTTAACCACGAAAACAGCTCATCTAAAAAGTTATACAAGTCCTCTTCCCTTTTTTTAACCACCATTTTCTCGTAGTCCTGACCATGACTAGTATTTTTCCAAATTCTACTATGTATACACTTGAGGGGACATTTGGCTCTCACAATTATAGTAATACAACTACGCACGCGCGCGCACATACACACACGCAACATTGCACCTATTTGCTCTAATCACCTGACAGCACACCGCACCCATTTCTCGAGACAGACAGAAGAGCAAAGTTATTCTGGGTATTCAACAGTGGCCCATATCTTTTTAAATGACCTGGCTGCATCCCGCCTTGTGTATGCATGCATGCAATGTGTGTACCTCGGTGTGTGTGTGTGTGTGTGTGTGTGTGTGTGTGTGTGTGTGTGTGTGTGTGTGTGTGTGTGTGTGTGTGTTTGTTTTCTCTGAATGCAGGAATGTGAAACACAACCTCCACCCCCTCTGTTACCGAGCTTCCTATGAAACAGCAAGGGAGAGAGAGTTTGCAACTATGTGCAAACACAGCAGCAAGATTCGTGAGCTGCTGTGATAGGAGAAGGATATCAAATGGAACACAACCACCTCAAAGACTACCGATCATGGTGTATCCATCATTGTCTGCATTGAGTAATCTCGATACATGAAAACTGTTCCACCGCTATCAATTGTACATATTTCATTTTGATTGTATTATATTGATTGATTGTATTGTACTGTGTACACTTCTGCTTTGGCAATGTAAACGTACGTTTTCTCATGCCAATAAAGCTCCTTTGAATTGAAATTGAATTGAATTGAGAGAGAGCAAGAGAGAGAGAGACAGAGACAGAGACCAAGAGAGCCAGGAAGGTAAGGAGATAACCATCATGAAGGGAGAGAGAGAAAGCAAACAGAGTGAATGATGGGTAGTGATGGTAGAGTGACAGGTAAAAGAACAGAGGGAAGGAAGAAGAAGGGGGTGCTCTGGAACAAACAGTACCAAACTTCCTGCTTCAGACCAAACAGAGTGAATTTGTGACTGTTTGCCTGTGTGTGTGTGTGTGTGTGTGTGTGTGTGTGTGCGTGTGTGTGTGCACTCGTGTCCTTAAATAGCCCTTCTCTAATTCTCGCTGAATTGCACTGCCCTGGGCGTCATTAGGAGTTGGGGCCTGGGGGAACACCGACCGGAGGGAGAGTGGAGGCGGGAAGGAGACTGGGAGGAGGTGGAGAACATGGTGGTGGGGTAAAGGGGAGAGGAAAGTAGACAAGGGAACAAGGGGGGAAGGGAGGGTTCTCGTAAAATTGCTGAGAGGGTCCAGACATGGCAGCGGTGGCACGCTCAGCGCTGTTTGTTCCACTGAGTTTCCGTTTCTTGATGACCCGTGGCGCACGCACACGCACACACACACACACACACACACACACTCTCCTTCCAGCTCAGTCACACATTCCAGAGCTCACCCTAGCCTTTAATGTCTTTATGACTCACTGGCCCTGTGCCTGTCTGAAGCGCGCACACAGACACAGCCAGGCAAATCAGTGCACAAAGGGAATGGACATTAACTGGCCAGATTGTCATATTATCACACAAAGACAGACAGACAGGAAAGCTCAGACTGGCAGAGATTAGACCCGAGGAGGACACAGGCTCAGTGTCACACGGCTGGAGAGGAGACGGGGCTTGGGACAGAAGAACACACACTCAGCCCTAGAGTCCTGTCTATTTCTGTTATGTAATTTGGTATAAGTTATAGTAGGAAGCATCTAGTGATGATGACAGCATTCACATGCTTATTATGGTTAGTGTAAATCACAACTCAAAGCCCAGGAGTACTCATGTAATGCAACAGTGTCTGAAACCCTTAACACTGCCATTAGCTATACAAATTGGAAGTCAACAAGAACAATCAAATGGTCTCCTAAAATATACACATACCTCTGCCTCGCTGCCATGGCCTCAAGGTTGAAATGATAAAACCTAGTATTCCGCAGATAAGACTCCTGCAGAGCTCACACACACACACACACACACACACACACACACACACACACACACACACACACACACACACACACACACACACACACACACACACACACACACACACACACACACACACACACACACACACACACACACACACACACACACACACACACACACACACACACACACACACACACGGTCTTTGGGCAAGGTGGGGGGATACCAATGTATGGGTTGGAGATCTTCAACAGGGAGTCCACAGAGTTACTTCAGGGGGTCCTCCAAATCTTCGTTCCAATCCTTTTTATATTAACAACTTGAACCCTAGTATCCATATTCTGAGAACTGTAGCCAAAAATAGCCGATCTACAAGCGCACAAGGCGTTGTGAGCTTTTAAATTCTTTTAAATTCCGATCTACAAGCTCACACCACCTCGCAGCGCGAGGCGCTGTGAGCTTGTAGATCTGCTATTTTTGGCTAAAGTTCTCAGAATATTGACACTAGGCTTCAAGTTGTTAATATAAAAAGGATTGGAAGATTTGGAGGACCCCCTGTAGTAACTCTGAGGACCCCCTTGGGGTCCCGGACCCCCTGTTGAAGACCCCTGTCCTCTTCCCCTGTCACAAGTTCACAGTATATACTGTACCAACTGCATGTGTCAAAGTAGCAATGAGAAGGATGCCAAGAGAAGAAGACAGGACGGTTACTACTACTGTGGTGGCCATAACAGCAGGAAGTGCAGCTAACAGTAATACTCCCACACAATATTGCAGAAAGCCTGCTTCCTTCAACAGCACTGGTGTCAGAAACAGACACACACAAACGCATCTACTCAATTCACACGTCTTGATCGGTTTCATCTGCTGCGGGGCGTACCAGGGCGTGACTTTAACCGCACATGTACGCCGGCCAAAGTGTGCTGTGCTCCCATCATGCACTGGTAGAGTAGAGAGTCAAAGTGGGGTCAACAGTGTAGTCTTTGTTAGCATGACATGGTGGTGGAGTAATCCAGCTGGGTTAGGTTTGATTGGATCAGGCAGGATAGTAGTCTCCAATATCTCTGTAGCACACACACACACACACACACACACACACACACACACACACACACACACACACACACACACACACGGTCTTTGGGCAAGGTGGGGGGATACCAATGTATGGGTTGGAGATCTTCAACAGGGAGTCCACAGAGTTACTTCAGGGGGTCCTCCAAATCTTCGTTCCAATCCTTTTTATATTAACAACTTGAACCCTAGTATCCATATTCTGAGAACTGTAGCCAAAAATAGCCGATCTACAAGCGCACAAGGCGTTGTGAGCTTTTAAATTCTTTTAAATTCCGATCTACAAGCTCACACCACCTCGCAGCGCGAGGCGCTGTGAGCTTGTAGATCTGCTATTTTTGGCTAAAGTTCTCAGAATATTGACACTAGGCTTCAAGTTGTTAATATAAAAAGGATTGGAAGATTTGGAGGACCCCCTGTAGTAACTCTGAGGACCCCCTTGGGGTCCCGGACCCCCTGTTGAAGACCCCTGTCCTCTTCCCCTGTCACAAGTTCACAGTATATACTGTACCAACTGCATGTGTCAAAGTAGCAATGAGAAGGATGCCAAGAGAAGAAGACAGGACGGTTACTACTACTGTGGTGGCCATAACAGCAGGAAGTGCAGCTAACAGTAATACTCCCACACAATATTGCAGAAAGCCTGCTTCCTTCAACAGCACTGGTGTCAGAAACAGACACACACAAACGCATCTACTCAATTCACACGTCTTGATCGGTTTCATCTGCTGCGGGGCGTACCAGGGCGTGACTTTAACCGCACATGTACGCCGGCCAAAGTGTGCTGTGCTCCCATCATGCACTGGTAGAGTAGAGAGTCAAAGTGGGGTCAACAGTGTAGTCTTTGTTAGCATGACATGGTGGTGGAGTAATCCAGCTGGGTTAGGTTTGATTGGATCAGGCAGGATAGTAGTCTCCAATATCTCTGTAGCATATTTTGTGTGTGTGTGTGTGTGTGTGTGTGTGTGTGTGTGTGTGTGTGTGTGTGTGTGTGTGTGTGTGTGTGTGTGTGTGTGTGTGTGTGTGTGTGTGTGTGTGTGTGTGTGTGTGTGTGTGTGTGTGTGTGTGTGTGTGTGTGTGTGCGCGCGTGTGTGTGTGCGCGTGCGTGCGTGCTTTGGAGCTAGGGTGCAGACTGCAGAGGGCTTCCCTGACCTAAATAAGTACTATTAACCCTAACCCTAAATTACACTGCGCTGTACAGTCATGTTGCTCCCCCAAAATAACTGACAACAAAGTATAAATTAGGCTTCATGGTTGATAGGGGCGGGCTAGGAAACGTATTTTCTGAATGTGAAACACAATCTAGTTGAAAAGGCAAACTTAGCCGCCTGTTGTTCTGCTGTGTTGGGAAGAGAACACACGGAACATGTCAAGACTTCCTTGGCATTGACGATCATGCATATTCCCTGCCTGGTCTGCCGTGGGACAGGCAAGGTTCCCTCCTTCTTCCCTGGCTGGTTGTAGAGCCAGTGGTGGGGCTGGTGGCTGACACACTGACATGGCTCTCTGACTCACTCCCATTCATAGAGGCCCTGCTTGTGCGCATGTGGTGTCCCTTCTGTTTGAAATAAATAAGGAACAGAAAACCGCACAAACCGCAGAGCCTTCCTTCCCCATTACTACTCCCCTGGGGGGGGGGGGGGGGGGGCACTTCTCAGACTGCACTTCAGACTGCATTTACTGCCTCCAGTTCTCATCGTCTCTTTTGAACTGCTTGCTCTCTTTGGTGGTGAGAGTCATTCTCCGCCACGCTACAACATTCGTTACGAGATCAACTGTGCTCACTTGCGTCAACTGGCACCGGTTTCTTCTGTGGGGTGAATTTGCGTGTAAGACTTACATATAATAAGCATTACTACGTACCTGAACACTGGAGAAACAGCGAATTGCTCAAGTAGTACTAGTATATACTACATACTTTCGTTAACGTCTTATCAACCAGTTCAATTATGATCATGTATGATGATTCCCTAATAAGAGAGAAGTGCCCAGTAAGACAATTGTACAGTCAAGCTCGTTTCCCAGCTGATCTTCACCAATACTGGCCCTCCCTCATATTCAACCCACATACAACTGTCCTATTACTGACACATACTCGTGTAAGGATGCGTGTTTGACAGATTACAGAGGGCTATTAAAAGAACTGGCTTAGTTCAACTTCATACTGCCTTGGTACAAAGGATGGGCGTCTTCTCATTATCTAGGGTAGTCTTGACCCTGAGGCTCGGTAAACAATAGCAGAAGTGTTGGGGTCTTTTTTCCTCCATTCTCTTCAGCAGCATATGCCGCATATGCAGTGGACCTGCAGCTAGGCTTTGTCTATTATTTGCCTAAAGCATTTATGTCACTTTCCGTCCATCTGTGTTTGTTTGTGAGTGTCCGTCCATGTCTGTCTGCGTATGTCTTCGAATGTCCGTGTCCGGCCATGTCTCGTCTGACCGTCTGTATACTTCCATCCTAGGGTCTGTCCGTCCCATCTATCCATATTTCAGGCTAGTTTTCATTGATACCGCTTGAAGGAGCAGTTTCTTTCTCTCCCTCTCTATTTGCCTTTATGTACTCTGGGGTTAGCACAGCAGTCTCACAGGACCGCCTTTTGTAACTCCGGACAGACCACTCCTGTGGCTTTTTGTTTTATCCTTTTAGCATAAAACATGACTGTACAATGTGTGCTGTTAATAATCGTGTTAATTAAGTATTCAATCAAACAAGCAAGCTAGCTAGCCTATGCTCTCCAAGGTCATTCCTCTTGCTGCACATTTTTGAAACGATGATTCAAATAAAGTAGTTGCAACTTGGTACTTCAATCATCAGCTTTAAGTCCATGCTCTAGGGTTGTGGTCTCTAAGGGGCCCATCTCAGCAGCAACATAACACAGGAATATCGAGAGAGAGAGAGAGAGGGAGAGAAAAATAAATAAAAGATAAGTCAATATTGGCCCCAGGATTTGCCTTCTTTGAGCCCGTCAAGAAATTCACAGATGATAGCCCCTAAACCTAAAAATAAACCTTCAGAACACTCTGCACCACACCACTGCTGGCAAAACCCAGAAATACATAACATACATAGCAGCAAAGACTTAATAAATCCACTTATGTTCTGGTAAAGGAAACAAAATGTGGGTGCCTGCTGACCTAGTGGTCCAGACTCCAGGCGCATACCACATACTGTATATAGGCTCTGATGCAGCCTGACAGCAGGGTTCGAATCCCGATCCAGACAACCTTTACTGTGTGTCACACCCCGTTTCCTGCCATTCTCCACTGTGTACTATAAATAAAAGGCAGAAAAGCCCCCAAAATGTTTTATTTTTTTAAGTGTCAGAGTCTGAAGTCTTTGTCCACATATTAAGCTTAAATAGAAAGAGACGAGTGAAAGGAAGTTGACAGAAGCAGGGAGAGAGATATGGATGGTGAGAGAGCAAGAGAGAGTGAGTCATAGCCAAGGTTGATACTATGGGAAGTGTATCATGTAATAAATGAGAGCAGTGGAACATGGAGGCTCAACAGGAATGTGTAAATATTTAATGGCACTGTTGGGCTGTATGCTCTGCAACTAAATTGGCCTAAAGTGCAATGCAAAGTATTTATGGCCACATCATAACTAACAACACGTTATCAGAGTTGTGTCTCCTTTTGCAAGATGCATGTCTCCATGTATTAACGATGTATTCCACGTGAGTTTTTATATTTAAAAACCTGCATGGCACTTTATCATGTGCCTTCTTTTAAGTGTGTGTGTGTGTGTGTGTGTGTGTGTGTGGTCACCGAAAACCGATCAAAATCAAGTGAACGTTTCATTCAGAGAGCATGAAATTGACAATAATGTACACGATTCTAGCAGTATTTATGATCATCCCATGCATGCATGCTTGAGAGGGAAACGCATTGCTTTTCTTTGTATCCTGTGCTATGGTCAAAAGGAAAAAGGGGAAACATTTTCAAAGACAACACAACGCTACGTTGCATATACGTAGCCTCCATTACTTTCAGGTATTCCGTCAGACCGACGAGACCTTTCAAGTCTAGCATCGGCGCCGATGACATATGGGACCTGCTCACCTTGCCTTGAGTGACAAGAGCGTGATTTGACCATCACAGCACTACACTAGTGACAGGGAAATTGAAAAACCGGTCCTTCAAATGCTCCCCTTGTATGATGCTCACAACAAATGACTATATTGGCAGAGGCATGGAGGGAGGCACAGCATAACTGTTACTCAATATTCAAATAAAAAGTACTTAATGAGAAACAAGTGTTTCTTTACAAGACTCAAAAGTCTAAAAAATAAAATAAAAATAGAATTGTGACCTTAAATTCAAACGTTGAATGGAATCATGACATCCCTAGCGTGTATGCGTGTGTGCGCATGCGCACGTTCCACGCCCCTTCACCTTGTTGCCCAGTGGCCCAGTTAGCATGCTGTTGAATAATACAGCAACAGCACATCGCCAGCGAAATCAGAGACAGCCGAACAGGAAAGACACACACATACAAGCAACTGCAACTGCTGCACTGCTCGTGACTGTAAAGACAGTGGTGGTTACCCGTACAATAGCCTGCCCAAGGCAAGCAATACTAATAACTATTATCTACATCCCCCATCACATCAGTGCCGAGTTCTGCTCATTTTCGATTCCATTCATTCAGGAAATGACAGAAGTAAAGGCGAATACCACATAGGCTCTGATGCCTGGTGGCGTGGTGTGCGTTTGAGTCACGATTCCGACGACCTTTAGTTTGCTGCGTGTCACTCCCCATCTCTCTCAACATTTCCTGTCAGTCTACTGTCCTGTCGTATCAATAAAAGGCATAAAATCCTTAAAAAAAAGAACATGTTGTTAACTGTACTTCATTACCTAATAATGAATAATTAATAACCAAGTAATCAATATGTTTACCTGACCAACAGTTGGAATATTTTGGCTGTGGTTGATAACTTTCTCTGCCGTGCAAGCTACTTTGGCAGGTAACTATCACGATTTGGAAAACATCTTATGAATGAAGAAATATTATGAATGAACTCGCCCTTTTTTTGATTGAACTGTCAGAGCTTCTTACCTTTTTTGCAGATTTTAATGCGGCTTCCATTTTTAGGTTAGGTGGCTCCACTGGTTCCACAGCTAATGCATCTTCCATTCTTATGTTGGGTGGCTGCACTGGTTCCACAGCCAATGCATCTTCCATTCTTGGGTTGGGTGTCTGCACTGGTTGCACAGCTGTGCGAGTTTACTCTCTGGGTCTAGGCTAGCTGTGTCTGGCACTAAAAAGTCACTGTGCTAAGACGCGGTCCAAGCTGCCAAACCTCCACTCCAGATGCACCCACTGTATGATGGTTAGGGATGGTTCCAGTACTGGGATCAAGACTGTGTGACTGTGTACTACTGCCTGTCACTATAGAGTAGCATGGTCATTTGCTCTCTACTTCTATTTCAGTAACAGTTTACTTCTCTAAAAGGACAGCCTACACCAATCCAAGTAGTCGTAACTCCTTGCAACATGACCGTTGCATGCAAATACTTGCAAAAATTGCAGTTGGAAGGAGTTGCATTGGTGCGGTTTGGCCTTTTGAGGAAGAATAACCTATTTGGGTACGACACAAACCTTTTCTTTAACAAGAAAAAAAAGCTATGAAGAGAATAGAGAAAGTCAGCGGTACTTGAATAATTTCAAGAGCTTCTGTTTGTCAAGTTTTATTGGGTTTATTGTAAACAAACCCAGTCGTACCCTCAATTTGAACAAAGTTAGGAGACAATTCCCATGCACTCCCAAAACAGTGGCATATCCCTCTCTCTCTCTCTCTCTCCCCAACTAAAAAAGGGTGTAATCTATGTCTGAGCTAGTGTATAATCTACCTTCCTAAACTAAGATATAATCTGCAGATCCAGGGAGGTCTGTGCTGGAGTGGACAGATGTTGCTCTACAGGCCTAGGGATTCTAGAGTTTGGTCAAATTGGGGACAATTTAATAAGACTGCAGCATCAGCCGCTAATGTCCAGCTACTGCTAACAAGGCAATTTGATTACATATTTTCCATTTGTAACAACATATTGTGTTGATTTTCTGAATTTCACCTGCCGTTTGTTTAATTTTTAATTTTATTATTGACATGTTCTACTTTTAATGTTGTGAAGCACTTTGTGACTGATTGTCTGTGAAAGGTGCTCTACAAATACACTTTACTTACTGCGACCAAGGCCATTACAGAACATAATGTAACAATATCTTAATCGGCTTTACAGAAGGTCAAACGTTTCTTTTTCCTGTGAAGTCATGACACAGTACACAGGGGAATGTTAAATGCCCTATCTGTGATGAGATTTAGACAACATATCTCAATATCGTCACACCAGTTCAAACTAAAATATTTCAGTTGAAAGTAGAGGGAGAGGCCCCATAGAATCTGGGATAGACACAGAGAAAATCATTTATATAGTATATACCATGATGTGTGGGCATCACTCTTCACTGACACTTTGAAATACAGGCCCACTAATGGCATAAGGCCACTGGCCACATAAATCCATCTATAGACTCGGGCGTATGAAACAAAGCAGTCCATTAGCCTTGATGACTTGTGGTAGCAGAACGTGTGTTAACAGCAACAGTGTGAGTAAAAAGGCCTTCTCTATGTGGGTTTGTCTTCCACTCTAACATCCAGAGTGACAAATGTGACCAAATGTAACCAAATTGACTGACAGGGTCCATTTGGTTACACGCGTACACTCTAAAGAGTTAAATTAACATTGCAGATTTTCTTTTCCTCTCCCTTCTATCACACAGTCTTTTTCAAAGAAGGTTTCTTCTTTTCTTTTTCAGGCAATTTTTTAGACTTTATTGACAGTCACAGTAGAGACAGGAAATGCAGCTCCATGGAGCAAAAGGTCCGGCCAGCCGGGAATCAAACTGAGGACTCACTGAGCATTCTGTGCCCATATGCCAGGGTTCCCCAATAAGTTTTCCCCAAGGGCAAAATTATGTCTAGGGTACCAAGCTGAGGGCCACAACATTGCAGGGGGCGACGGTGGCGTTCCCACTACTCCAGTGACAGTTCAGATATCGTCGTTGTCGGGTGAAAATCTTATATGTCCAAAACCGTTCGCTTTGCATTTATCATTTTAAAAAATGACTTAAACAAGTGAAAACAGCCAATCTACAACACACAACACCGTTGTGTGCTTGTAGATCTGCTGTTTTCACTACTTTTGTGCGACGGCCTTGCTTGATGGCCGCAAATGGCCCGCGGGCCGCCTATTGGGGAACCCTGCCATATGCCATGCACCCTAAACACTTAATGTGTATCAAGACACCCCCTTGCCCTTTTGCCCTCCAGGTACAGAATGAGAATACATGACTACGGCGGTTTTGAGAATGGAGATGTAGCCTAGACTACAGATCCACAGATGCATTCGAATGCTATCTGCACACTGCAGCCATGGCAACAGCACAAGTGGGGTGGAAATATGCTGTGGCAACAAGCAGAAACGTGTGAACAGTCTCACAGGCTGCATGAAAGACATTCAAAAGATGGGCTGCATGTATAGCATTTGTGTTTGCTGAATATTGTCCTGACTTGTGGTAGGTGGTCTCAACTGTATCAACACCATTAATGTATTAAGCATTTGTCAAGCAATCAAACTGTATTTGTGTTGCGCACCGTGTGTGCATGGTCGGGCATGTGTGTGTGCAGTGCACCCAGACTAAGGTAACACTGTAGGCGTGGTTTGAATAATAATGATGAAACACTGTCTTCTACATCACTGTTTCCCAAACAGTGGGTCGGGATCCATTTGTGGGTCACAGACCAATTTTTGTGGGTCACGACTCGAGTCCCATTGTCTTTTTCTAATTTCTACATTTAAAAAATATAGATATTTCAAAAGATACATTCATAGTATACATTATAAATTATAAAAAGATATAATCAAGTAGTGAAAATAGCAGATCTATAAGTTCGCAACGCCACGTGAGGTTGTCGCTAACACGTTTTGCCCCAAATGCACATGAGTGTGCTAACTGTGCTTTAAGGGAGGTAGTCGTTTTTTCTTATGAAACTGTGTAGACCTGTCACATACTCCAACAAACCTGACACATACTCCACAAATGGGTCCCGAGACCCACTGTTTGGGAACCAGTGCTATAAAGCATAATACAATAAAATCTAGACACGCGTTGCTCGGTAGGTTAAAACATGCAACTGTAGAGGGGTCTGTGTTTATTTAACAGTACAGTGTTTACCAGCTGCCTCAGGCAGAGAAAGCCACAGATATGCCTGTCTGGGGAAAGACTGGAAGGTGGAAAAGCTTTTCCAGGCTACAGCAGTCACCACACGCACATAATGCTGCCCCCACCCCTAGCACACATACACAACTTAACGCACACACACCGTCACACCTAAAACACACATTCCTATCTTTTGCATCTTTGCCTCAATGTTAGCCCCATCATCCCCGGTAAACACAACTTCCGTTGTAAGTGTCCACACGCAGAGACTGTAGACACAGATGCGTGACATATGCAAACGCACGCACACTTATGGCAGCCACAATTTCTCAAGCTCGAGTATACAAATGCTGTCACACACTTGAGCAGACACAAACCACATGGGCTCCAGTGGGAGAAGCTAGGCTGAGCTGCCAGCATCTATATAGCCTGTGATTGTCAAGAGTGTTAAACGTGTTGATTTTGGATCACTGACCAACTCCCCATGGCTATCACTATCATAATGGGCAGCAAGGCAATAACTGCTTCTAGGTCAGCGGAACGCTTGTTAAGGTTCCTGCGGATGTTAAGGCCAGACCGCATCAATGCAACTAGCCACAAGACCTTGCAACAAATGTTTTAAGGCCAGTCCAGTGAGTTCACACCAACGCAACTCCTTGCAACTGCCATCGGGGATAATGGTTGCAAGTAGTCGCAAGGTGTTGCATTGCTGTGAACTGGCCTTGTTCACCATCTTAAGTGTTCATTACATGTCCCAAACCTTTATCATCCCTTCCACTATGTCAGCCTGCAATTTGAAATTAAGTCTACAACCTAAAGTCAGACGACTTGGGGAATGATCTACCACGAGAAAACAAAACAGGAAAGAATTAAGGACGTCAATTTGGACCCGATCTGAGCAGGAGGATAACATGGGAAATCCCCAAAGGGAACTGATAATATATTTCTTTCACTAAACTGTCTGTACATAGTAACAGTATCTCCATGCTTTTTAACACATGAAACCGGTAAAGATGTTCGCAGCAATATTTCTGGTAATTACAGTTTCTCCAATAAGAAACAATTACCGGTACCTTTGTATCGGTTTGACTAAAAGTTGCTGGGCAGCTGGGATACCAGTCAGGTCAAGCCCAGATAGTACAGGTCTGGTCAAAACACAATCTGACTATCCATCACCAAAGAAAAGGGAAAACAGCGCCCTCTACTGTTTTGTTCCTTTTCTATGCGGAGCATGAAGTCTGTTCTTGTAGACTGGGTCAAACCCTATGGTGCATGTTATCACAAATTACTAGGGCTGCCCCTGAAAATCGACATGTCTAGTAGTCAGTCAAAGACCCCTCAGTCGACAGAGATTCAATTCAAGCAGTCAGGTTGAAGCTCAGTGCTAGTATTGGACTGGTTCTTAACTCATTGAGTGCCAATCCCGAACTAGTTCGGCTTTATTATCGTATCGCAGAGTGCCGATCCCGAACAAGTTCGGCTTTAAAAAAAAAAAAAAAATCTGGTGAACATGATTTCAATCGCGATTTTGCATGTTCCACCCCCATACAACCCCATCTAACATACAGGGCAGCCATGTTTGTTTACATAACATGTAAAACATAATGGCGATTATCTCAAGAATGCCTGAACGGATTTCCAATCAGATTTTTTGAAAGCTGTGAACAAACTGCACAAATCCACTCCAATGCAATCCAGGATTGCATTGGATTTTTTAGAGCTCATTCTTCTCTGTTTTTTTCCCATGCATGAGGTGTGCAAGGTTTAATCATGGCTAAGTTGACGAAAATAAGGCTTCTAAAATGCTTGGTAGCCAATAGCTAACTTCAAGCTAACTTCATCCTCTTCCTGTACATGCACAAAGGAAAGTGTTCAGGCAAGTCATGGCTGCAGGGCTTCTGCATATACCAGCATATCTCTATGGGATTTTCTATGGCCACTGGGCGCCCTCTAGTGGTGAAAGGGGTGGCACTAAATGAGTTAAATGTCCTGTAGTATCCAGAATTAAATAATATTGATTGAGATCTCTGTGCTTCATTTTGGTGCCTGAGCTGTGAATTTACCCCCTGGTACCGCACTGCATGTAGCAACAACAACACTGCTCTGTAGCATACAAGCTATCATTAGCTTGTTAGCTTAAACATAGCATTACTCCAGGGCTCCACTGGCGGCGTCACGTTGCTCTGCGTCGTGGCGGCTTCATTGACACCGTCACATTGACGTACGACCGGCTCCACCGCAGCGCAGCGGCTGTGACTGTGAGGTATTCATTCTATGGCCAACAGCCCATTTCCAAAAGAACATGAAAATCACTTTCAAACAGGAATAAAACTATTTGTGACCTGAATGTGAACGTATAGAGCACACTATGTTCACAGCAAAGAGCAGCAATGCACCACTGACCACTATGTTTTGTCATGATTATAGCCTGTTGTGTTTATACATAATTTTATCAAAGAAGACCGCTGTAATTGCATACAAAAATAGTCACCCTTGTGAATGACGTGAATGGATAGCCAACAGCAGAAAAGCACGTATATAGCCTACATTTAAATATACAATGCATTTATTCATATTTTATTCATGACTGGACGTTGTGGGCGGCGTGGACGCCGTCAAAAAATTTAACCTGGGCGATTTTCGAGTTTGGACGCCGTCACCGGAGCGTCCGGCGTTGACGTCGGCTGTGGAGCACCCTTCATTGATTAAAACGGGAGCGTTCCCAGCGTTGACGTTGACGCGATGCTCAACGCGCCCGGTGTAGCCGGTGGGTTACACTCCAAAGGATTCCAGCACCAGGACGTGCAAAGTAAAAGGTGGAAGCCGTCATATTTAATGAAGCATCTACCGGGGCATAGAATACACTTGCTCACACTTTTTTGGCACATGTTTATACCGGTACTTCTGGTAAAATCCTTTACGTGAATCCTCAGATTTGGCCAATAAACTAGGCTTTACATCTGCTTAGTTAGTACAGGCCAGGGCTACAGGAAGGGCAGAATCGTGCTCTTTCGAACGTCCATCATTTCGACCGGAGGGTTAGCGACTCACTCCACGGAGGTTAGGGTTAGGATGAGGGTTAGAGTCGGGTGTTGAAAAGATGACATGTAGTAACAGCGACACGCTCCCACAGGAAGTTCTGTTAGACTGGACAACCCCGTTTTCCTTTACTTCCAATTAGACTGCTTTTGTCAGTAGTTATTTTCCAGGCTTTAGCTCCTTATGAGATGTTTGGAAACTATTTCCTGATACATCTTCTGGATCTCTGACTCTGAATCAGCTTCTTTTGTGCCTTCCATGTCATCGCCGTCGGGTGGAAACCTCATATGTCCAAAACATGTTACTTTTCAGGATTTAAAATAGTAGAGCTTGTGGATCTGCTACTTTTTTCTGAAACACTCTGGTATGATCAAGTAGGGGAGTTCATTTATGAAGACAAGAATAAACAAAAAGTTCAAATATGGAACTCGGTGGTTTCTACCCGACAGCAAAGACATACTAATCAAAGATGGGTAACAGTAATATGATAAAAGCGTTAAACACCACTGTGAGATACATACATGTTAACATACCTGGATCCAAGGATAAAACTCCCAGTCTTCACATGATTATGTAAATTCACGCACAAAAACCCAACTATTAAATATGATTCAAAATCATACACTCTACTCTTGGGAGGGTCTGAGCCTGAGGTTCAAACACAGGGCCTCTAACATGCATTGCTGGCAGCCAACCAAAAGGGAAATTCTTAGTCTCTATTGTTGCCATTGCAATTCATGTGAGGGAAATGCCATTCACTAATCGTTATAGTTATGCACAACGACAAAGAAGTACGCCTATGAACAACAGCAATTAGCGAGACCAGTCGGCTACGTACACCCTAAACATGTTTACAGCTATTTATTGCTCCTTTGACATTGTAAAGGGAACCTCATCCTGCCCTCTATCCCTAAAATCTTCCTTGCCAACAAAAAGAGGAAGGAGGCGTCCAGGACGAGACGAGAGTGAGAAGGGGGGGAAACAGACCGGAATAAAATCTCTTTGACAAAGAAACACATTAAGCTAGCAGACCTGCCTGCCTCCCCTCACCACCACCTACTCAGACGGGTGCATCTCTCCACTCCGACATGTCTCCTTTCCGACATGTCTCCATTCCGACACTAACCCTATCTCTAACCCTAACCCTAAACCTTAGGCCTATGGGAGTGTCGCCACTCCGACAATAAGAAGTCAATTTCGGAGTGGCGACATGTCGGAATGGAGAGAGCCTCCCTACTCAGACGCATATGGTGGCCAAATACTGTCTCTGGGTTTAATACAACTTTTAAAATGTTCGGAGCATTTGCTCAGGTCCGTTGCCCAGTGGTGCCAGACTACAGACACTTTCACTCTGTAACGATTCACTAGGTTCCACTAGTGAGCAATGAGCATAATCAATCACAGAACGATATCTAAAATGGTATTCCTGGGAAACATCCTGACTACCACCATAGTAGCCCTCTAGAACTCTCTCAGAGGGATTTTCTGTCTTCCTTCATCTTGCTGTACCCTGCCACTTTCCACATCTGCAATCTTACAAAACTCCAATTTTTTTTTTTTTTTTTTTTACTCAGGCAAAAAAACAGTTCACCCCGCCCCCTAGTGACCCCCCCCCCCAGCCTAGCAGGCTGTAATGGGCCACCAATGGAATGTTTCCCCATGCATGCTCCCTCTCTGTGGCCGGTGGGAGAACAGAGGGAGAAAGGGGGGGTAAGTGAAAAAAGGGGGTGGGGGGGAGAGAGAGAAAGGCAGAAACACAGAGGGTCTGCATTCCAATCTGCTCTGTCCTTTTAACTGCCTTGTTGGCTGACTGGTTTGTTGTTCAAGTCTACATGCTGAATGTGGACCACAGTCAGCTGTGTGTCCCAGGGGTGGAGGTCTGTCCTGCAGCTGACCTAGAGAGCACCATAGCATCATATCCTGATTCTCCC
Source organism: Nannobrachium achirus (assembly GCF_963921795.1). Classification (NCBI taxonomy): domain Eukaryota; kingdom Metazoa; phylum Chordata; class Actinopteri; order Myctophiformes; family Myctophidae; genus Nannobrachium; species Nannobrachium achirus. The sequence continues at coordinate 11,847,090 of NC_137817.1, forward strand.
ACGTTCCACAAAGCACACAGAGACAATTGCAATCAAAAGCACAAGGAGTGAACACGGTTCTGTACTTGGCTCTAGGTTACTTGGATTGGATTTATCATGTATTGCTTAAAAACTGTGTATATTTTTTAATTTTGTATTGTTGTCTGTTGATTGAGTGTTGAATGGTTTATGTCTATATACTGTATATAACTGTTTGCACAAGTAATCATATAGTCCAACTGTTGGTCCAAATTATGCTTCCTACAATTCATAATAATTCTGCAATTCTGAACATTTTATTTAGTACCAACGTTAATTGCTTGTCAACAGCCGAGCTGATGATGCTGATACATGTAGGACAAAAGAATTATACATTTCAAGGTCATTAGTAGTGTCAAAATAAGGATGATGTTTATCATTTTAGCCAGAACCATGAAAACGTTACCAATTAATTGAGCTGGCTCTTCAGATATTAGTGTCAGTCAAACAAAGGAGGATGGGCTTAGTAGCTAGCAGTCAGTCAGAAGGGGTTCTCAGTCAATGAAAGTCCACTGTGTCAAGGAGATTAGTTTAATCTGCAGCAACCCAGCAAATATTTTTCAGTGTAACAGCAAGATTAAGCCATCGTTTAGTAACTGTTCACATACAGGAGAAGACATGTATTATATAGTGTATTTAATTATAGTGGATGTAATCTGTTTCTTTCATTTGTTTGTTCATCATGTTTATCATTTTACTAGCTAAACCACAACTGGACAAAATCATTAAACCGGCACCTGCAAGAGTAGATGCCTGTGATGTCAACCACACCCAAATCAGGTCGGTCCAGCTTGCCATGTCCTGCTATTTCAAATCAACCAATCATACAGCAGGCAAAATAGCCATCTAATCAAAGGAGACACTCCTTGTCCGTCCCGGTCCCACACTGTATTGTTTTTGTTGATCGGACAGTGGGCCATTGGGTCGTCACGATTCAAAAAGTTAGAACATAGGGTTGTGCCTATTTTGAAAGGTTACAAGGTATTCGTATAATATATTAGTTCTATAGTATAATGGACATTGACCAACAGCATTAAAGTTATACCATGTAACTTTTTTTGTAAAACAAATCTTAAAATGGTCCTAACTGTTAAATCGCTAAAGTTTTAGAACCCCCACTCCGTTATTTTCAGCTTCTGAAGCCTTCTCTTTATATGTTTTCTTCTTAGCAGTGACAGGGGCAGGTTTTTGCGGCAAAATGACGTCATCATACTACCGGCCAATCACAGCGAGGGTTATACACTGCCGGCCAATCACAGCGCATCTTGGAGTGGGGTCGCTAGGGCTGCCATATTTGTAGTCTCCCGTGTGTTTCTATACTCGGGTGCACGGTAAGCATGGGTGAAGGAGTGTATCTCCGGAATGGCTGAACGCACAGCAACCAGGGACCCCTCAAAAGATAGATCTCGGCGAGGTGGAGGCAGACGCGGGGGTGTGAGAACCGAAAAACGGCCGAAAGACGCGGACGCGACCAAGGTTTGCTATAGAGCTACTGACCACAAGTTGAGCAACTTACACAGTATAGCTTTAATTATATTTTTTTATGGTTACAGTTTTCATAACCAAAATATTTGTACCCAATGCTACCCAACAATACAATGCACAGCACTAACCTACCCAATGCTACCCAACAATACACTGCACAGCACTAACCTACACAATTCTGTATCCATCATGTTTTTGGCAGGAAAACAAATTGCTTTTTGATTTTCTTTACCTCATTGTACAAGCGAACATTCTATTCCTTCTTTTGTTTTTTAGGCAGTGTGGCCAGCCAGGACATCTGCACTAACCCACCCAATCCTGCCAGTCAGTCAGATGAAAGGCATTTGAAAGTGGGTGGAGAATGAACAAACCAACGTTGTACCCAGCTGCCCACCTTGGCTGCTGTGGAAAAGTTGTCTGTCTGTCGGTCTGTCTTACTGTCTGTATGTTTGTCTGGGCACTGGGTTAATCAGACACCATGTTATTTAGTAAATTATATATTATTTCTCATTCAAAGTGCAGATTTCCCTGCCCCACAAACACACAATTACTACGGTGCAACTTTGTAGGTCAAATTTGTGTTTGTATTAAATTATAGGCATGCATTTTTCCAATGTTTCTACATAAAACGTACCTCCTAACAACGGAAAGTACTGCTACAACATGGGTAAGTGTCAGACATATAGAAAATATATATATGTACAATCATATTACTGAATGAATATATACTGTAGTGTATATCTACCCCATACACTCTGCAGGTCACTGTATAAAGTGTAGGGAGTCTGTTTTCAATTCATCTCCAATCACATTTATGCAAACAATTGAGACAGCTGTCAGCATATGAAAATGAAGTAAGACCGATAACACATTCAGTGGTCACCGCTGATTCCACTTGATTCACACAGAGAGAATACTGTGTGATGTTTGAGGGCTATTTAGCATTTTAGTTACAATTTAGGTTTTGTGGTATCACGAAACTTATTTGCATACTTGATGTCAGCACTACAACTTTGACATTCTGCCTTATTTGCATTTTTTGAACTGAATGACGTTATCTTAATCTAGGGTAATATGATCTTTGGCCAAAGAGAATTTTCTGACACCTTATGATGAGGGTCATCCAAAAACACATCATTTGACAATGACTAGTGTTTATTACACTACTGATGATGAGAATAGTCGACTTCCCTGAATCTTGCAATCTCCCTCCTGAACTCAGCTGTGGCCTCTGACATAACTGCAGCATAGCTGTCACAAAAGCAACAGATTTGCATACACGGAACAAGTGCGGAGAGTTACAGTAAAGACTTGAGAGATGCTGGCATCAATGTAGGAGCACTGCATACTTTGACATGTTCGGACGCGTGGGTTGATCCCTCTCCACACGGATCAACTATAATGACATGTTTGTGAGGTGAGGCATTCTGCCTGGAGGGGAAGAGGTGACAAGTGTAGTAGACCGGACAGTGGACCTGCATTTTTACATGTGGGCGTCGAGTGTGTTACTCAAAAGTGATGCAAGCTTCCTGGACACACTGTGAAATGTGAAAGACAAAAGTAGGGCTTCCACAAATAGGCACAGATCTAAATACATCTAAACAACTACAGGATGTTCCTGTGCTGTGGGAAAGCAACTTCACACAGCCTCCTTAACCCACAGATCCGAGTTGCATGTAGATCAATCCAATTTCTGTATTCCTATAAAACAAGCTGATCTTTCTTAACATTAGCTTCCATCAACTTAACTTGTTAGCAAGTGACTGACTAACTGACTACTCATTTGTACCGAGTCTACCGACTCCTCCCGTCCCGCCTACAATAAACGGGTGCAGTCTGGCTTGGCCTTTCGAGGTGAGGTCCCCCACTCTCACAGTCACAGACTACAAAAGACAAATCCATTCCCACACTCATTACATCCAATGCCTTGTGATATTTTTTTGCGGGAGGCACTCGCTCGCTCGCCTTTACGCAATAACTGGCACGGGGAGGGCGAATACACCACAGGAATGTGGCCTTTGTATCCCCACCAGCAGGCCCGACATAGTTTTCAACTTGACTGCTGGGTAGTACACACACACACACACACACACACACACACACACACACACACACACACACACACACACACACACACACACACACACACACACACACACACACACACACACACACACACACACACACACACACACACACACACACAGGATTCTGGATATGTCACAGCACAGTAAATATATCCTTTCTTGCCCGGTTTGGAATATGGCCATTTGTGTCCACCGGTGTGTGGAGGGCAGCCAGAGTCAAGCCATATTTTGTTAATGATTGATAAAGTGAAATGTTATTCTTCCCTTGCGTGCCGCGGGGGGAGTAAACTTTGGCCAGTGTGCACTCTTGACAAATATGTACAGAGGTTATGCAACGAGGCTTGTATGGGGAAAAGTGTAATCAATGTTAAAATGAGGGTTTTAAATGATTGATATCCCATAGAAAACACAATTTAAAAAGTGTGGTATGAATATATGCTGTCACTCCAGCAGGCGGAGGGAGGCATGCTAATCATCTCGGTCGGCGGCTAGTCAGTGAAATCAGATAGTCCTAAAGTGCGTAACCTAGTTAGCAAACACACCCTCCTCGCTCCTCCATCATTCCACAATGTGGTTAAATCCTTTATTATTGAGGCTACTCGCTCCCCTGAGACAATTTCAAAGGACAAAATGTTGTTGCGAGTAGGGTGGGACTGCAAGGATGTGTGATGTTTAGTGGAGATATTTTAGCTTTGTGCAACAGTAAAGGCCTTGGTCTGCTGGTGCAACAGAGAAAAGTAGACTCCTACTCACTTAAAAGACTCATTTTAACTCAAGTTGGACGGCGGTGTCGCTTGCCAAAATAGTAGGTAATATACGCGTTGAGAGCTTTCAGACCTTTTTGGCAAGCGACATCACGAGCGCTGCCTACAAACTGGGTTCCACTTCCAGTCAGTGTTATCGGCCTCCAACAAGAGCAGTCAGATAACGCCCTGGCTGGGAACACATTCAACTTGCTATTTTTATGTCTGAAAAAGCGATGTAATCTCAATTGCCCTTTCTGTAAAAAGCCACACAGACGGTGGTGAAATATCGTCGCACGTCTGCTGTGAAACTTAAAACCACAAGCAGCAGCAGCAGCGGCGGCTAAACTAAAAAGCAGTCACCGCCAGACAACTAAACTGCATTACTTCATTATTACAACAGTCCAGTCCACTCCTCCTCGCCAATGACCTCCATATAGGCGATAAAAGCAGGACAAGGAGGAAAGCTGGTCCGCCTCACCACGACACCAAACCATTTCAGGAAAGCAACCAGATGTGAATGAATAAGAACTGAGGCCAGCCATGCTTCAATCTGCTAGCAAACCCCCGCGTTCAGTCTACCCGGCCTCCATCATCTTCCTCCTGCCATTCTTTCCTTCTTCAACTCCCACCATCTCTCGGACTTGGGTTTTTCAAATCCTTACCTTCCTCTGCTGTTTCTCCCAGGCCGGGTCCAGCAGCAGGTCCCGATCCCAGTCATCTGCCTGCTCCATGTATGTTGGAACGCCACCGGTGTCGGCACGGCCCGAGTATTGGACTTGAGTATTGTTGCTGCTAGCGTGATAATCTACCATGTCAGCCACGAAAACCTCGTAGTTAACACGACTATAAGAGCGGACGAAAACAAAAAAGCTTTTTTTAAATTCTCTTCTTCTAGCTGCAAACGAAAAACAAAACAAAAATAATAATACAAAAAGAAGAGGGGAAGGAGGATGCGAGACCAAGCAACTCTCTCTCTCCTTCGCTCGCTTTTCTTTCTTTTTTTTTTTTTTTTTTTTTAATCGGTCAGGAATATCCGGTGTGTGCAGTAGAGAAAGAATGCCTTCTCCACCCGCGGAGGGAATGGTGTGGTTGGGAGGAACCAGAGGAACCAGCCGCTCCTACAACAAGCTACAGCAGCGGCCTACGTACGTTCAGCCCCAAAATTCCTCATGAATATTCATCAGCTACAACATTCATTGCGACGCCGGACACGAATGAGCCTCGTGGAGCCAGCCACGCCGCAGCAACACCGCCCCCCGGTGGACGGACGTGGAGGTTCATGCATTAGTTGAATAGCCTGATTTAGCAGTGGGCGTGGTTTACTGGTGCCACTAAATATCTCCCATTCATTTTTCCCATAGACTTTTGCAAAAATATTATTTTATGACTAGAATCAAGCCATCAGGGATCTTGGGTGAATCATGGCCACGAAACCTTTGATTCTGTGAAAAGAAAACGTTTTTATTTTATTTTTGTCACAGAATCAATTCAATTCAATTCAAAGGAGCTTTATTGGCATGAGAAAACATACATTTACATTGCCAAAGCAAGTGTCACAAGTAAAACAAAAACAGTTGAAAATGGGGAACATAATATACAGGTGGAGGGGGTACAGCCTTGTGTAGAATCAAAGGTTTTATGGTCATGATTCACCAGGATCCTGGATGGCTTGATTCTGTCATAAAATAATTTATATAAATATTTTTGTAAAAGTCTAAGGGGAAATTGAATGGAAGATGTTTTTAGGGGCACCAGTAAACCATGCCCACTGCAGGCAAAAACACAAACAAATAGAAATCCAGTAGGCTACACGACCCATGTTCTGTTGCTATAGCCTATCAGTGACATTTCATATAGGCTACATTTTCACTGGGTAGATACATAGACTGTTCAGCTTTAAAATATCCCTCCCATATCATGAATAACCAATAAGGTTATGTAGAGGAGACAACGCCCCTGAATAATTTACAGACATGGGGATTGAATCCTGCTTCCCATCTTCTGTTGGTCACTTTTGTTCAGCTCAACCCTCCCGGGCAGAGAGAGCCAGGTCTTCTGGGTGATCTCCTGAAGCCTAAAGGCTTATATTCACCATTAACATTTCATAGACTGACAAAGCCTGGAAGAACCCTGCAGAAGTAGGTCATGCTCAGGCTCTGAGTGTCCTGGGCGATTAGTGTCACACTGTCTCACACAGCCCCTGACACACATACCATACACACTACAGTTCGCACATCATGGCGTGCAGTTTGAAGTTGTGTGATGATGTCATGTGCTGTGTAGAGCATGGGTTCTCAAAGTGGGGTCCGGGGACCCCCCACAGGGGTCCTTAAGCGGGTTCCAGGGGGTCCCGAAGCAAAACTATTTTAACTACTTTAACTCACACTGGCTATTACAATTTGGAATATTTGCATTCATGTGTAGAACATTTGTAGGCTATCCACCTATATCATTTTTAGATGTTATATTAGACAGGGGTTGACACTAAGGTCTCAGAGGCACTTGCCCGTCGGGCAAGTACAGGTCATGTTCTACTTGCCCAAAGGTCATGCCCACTTGCCCGAAAAGTAAATTGTCCATTGCAGGTCCATTATAAAATGATGGGTAAGATTTTAGCTCTCAATTTAACACTTATTTCTTTACTTTCTGGGACAGTGCGATAAAATATGTCATACCTCAATACCTCCAAATCCAAATACCTACATAGGTATGATTGAATATGTATATGGTTTCATACTTCATACTGTTTTATATTCTTAAGTGTAGCAATAGTAAAAACAGCACATTATAGGTAAACAGTACTCTTATTTTACATTCTACAGAGGGTGCTGGCCACGTTCAGGTGTTTAGACAGATATTTCGTGTTGTGTTTATAGACGGTTGCGTCCCCTCTCATATGAGCACTTGCCCGGTCGGGCAACCTGAAAGCCAACTTCACCTGCCCGAACGTTTTATTTACCTGCCGGGGGCAGTGTCAATGCCTGTTAGATATTAGTATTTCTCATATTTTATGATCAAAAATAATATCAGGGAATAAGGGAAGAGGGCACGATTTGTGGTGGGGGAGTATGAGGGCAAGAGTGTCTGTTGTTCTGTTTTTGTTGGTATGTTTGTGTAACTGTTTTTAGTTTGTTATATATTTTATTTAAACTGATCTGAATAGGATATATCAAAATATCTGTCATTGTCTTTTCTTGTTTTATATGTTACAGCTGTTTGTTATACTCTGATGTGATTTACAAAAATTCCAATAAAGACTATATTTAAAAATTGAATATTCCTGAAACATTTTAACACAAATCTTGTATAGGGGTCCCTGGCACAAAATCCTTTCAGATGGGGGTCCCCAGCCAAATGCATTCATTTTGGAGTCCTCTACATGAAGTTATAGGTGCTTTGTTTCAAAGCCTATGGCCATCCGATCCGACCCCACTGACTTATACAGTCTCAAGTTGTGGTCTCATTTGTGGTGATTTCTAAGCTATTCCCACTGGATGAATGGACTTTGAACATGTGGTATAAATCCTATTTAAAGTTTGCTTCTGAACGGTGTTCATGCATGCATGGGCAGAGCTGCAGATTGGGTGTGACTGTGTGAACAGTACAGTGTACAATAGTACAGAACATGCTAATGCAAGACCCATCTTGCATGTCCTGTACAAGCAGTTACTTATGTTGCAGCTGTGCAGAATTCAAGGAGTAAGATATTTTGAGTGTACCAGTGGTGCAACAGGAAATTGCCTGAATCTTTGCCATGCCCCCTACCCCCAATCCCAAACTCTGGTATGTGTATCTGTGGCTCTTCATGCTTAGGGAAAGATGCTTAGAAACGGATATTTACACATACCAAATGCCAAAGCTGAATAGAACATCATTTCTCAAAAAGATCCCCTGTGGATGCTGGGCTAAAACTACAGGGACAGACGCTGTAGAACTCTTTGCAATACTTTTTCTTCAGAACAACTCAACAAGTAGCTTGCAAAAGTTACACATTAATTTGTTTTACATTCACACTTCAGGCTTTGCTCAAACAATATTGTCCCATGCATCATATAATATAGTAAGACTTAATGTTGACTTAAAGTTGAAGCTCCATTGATTAAATTACTTCTCAACAATTTCCATACTTCCATACTCTTTTTTTTTTAATTCTTTTTGGAACCTGTTATCTTCCTTTGACACTCCTTTTGGCAACAAACCAGGTTTTGAGAATGCTTTAGGATGTTTACACAGATGGTTACATAAAATGAGTTGGTTGTTTATCAATGTCAAAGATAATAGACAGTGCACAATTCCCACAGACCATTAGTTTTATTGTGAACACTATGGCCCTCATAACATCCTCAGTCTAAATGGACTAGATGTGACTTTGAAATGATATATAATTGTCTCCACCAGCCGAAGGCAGGGAGAGACTATGTTTTCGCCTCCGTCCGTCCGTCCATCCGTGTGTGTGTGTGTGTGTGTGTGTGTGTGTGTGTGTGTGTGTGTGTGTGTGTGTGTGTGTGTCCCGCCACAAAGTTTGTTACCAGCTAATCTCCGGAGGCGTTGGCCCGGTCGCTGCCAAACTGAGCGCACACACTCCCTGGATGCCAATTCAGAACCTCTGCCCCACATTTTTCACATGTGCCTGTTCTAGTGCCACCAGGAGGCCAATTTGTGCAAAACTACCTTTTGGCCAGTACCCTAACCCTAACCCTAACCCTACAGATTTTGTCCAAAAATCACGCAAATCGGTAGACAGTATCTCTACAGTCATGTGATCGACATGGATCTGTCTGATTGTCCATATTCCATCCTGATTGGCTGAGATTGGCTTTCAAAGTTTGTAAATTGGTCAAACACAGCGTGCAATTTTTGTGAAATTGTGCACGCACATTCCCACTAGGCCGAGGAAGAAATGCCACATCAAACTTTTCAAATCAGCCTCATGGTGGCGCTATAACAGGCCGCCTGGCCTGGTGGAGACCTGTGCTCGGAAGAGCACTGCTTCTAGTTCATACATAAAACAATATAAAAATCATAAAACAAACACATACAACCATGAACAGTGAACAACTTTGAACTAAGCAAAATTAAACTTAATTAAACAAAAACATCTGGTCTTCAAGACAGCAGTGGAGGCGGTTGGGTCAGGTCATTTCAGTTGTACATGGTCATGTGGAGCCACTATCAAACAGAGAAGGTGAAATAGATTTAGTTCACAATGTCCCGAGGTCTACTACAGGTCAAACAGGGATACCAGGAACCCTCATCATGATGTATATCACCTAATTCCTCTAAATAATAACAAACATACAAAATACCGTAACCCTAATACTACACAGTACACATATGTTCCTTTCTTCATTTTGAGTGGTACTTTGAAACTGTTGTTGTCACTTGTATACTGTAACTTGCCTTAAGAGTCAATCTTTATTCTTTACACTCTCTGAACCGAATGAACACAGCCATGTCTATGCTCCATTGAAAGCATAATTATTTTGTTGAGGAAAATGAAACGATGCAATCATTATACCGAAAAATAAACACAAAAAATAAACACACACACAGTGTTTATTACAGTACCTGTCTGTAGTTGATAGTTATGTTGCCCATTCCCACCATGTCATATGCTTGAAATTTACCTGGGAGAAAACAATCAATAAGGAGTTTTACTACTCAGTGACAAGAGGGTATAATAATATTATTTCCCATTATATTTTATTTTTCTTACACTTACCCACCAAACTAGGTCAACTAAAATAGGTCATCATTTTCTAATACTTTCACGTTGGTTTGTGGTGCCTGACACAGATACAAGTTTGTTCATTCTTACCAAGTAGAGCCTAAGAAAACTATGGGAATCCTCTTTCATCCCCTCGCCTCACATTGCTTTGTTCTTGTCTATACTCGTTTCTCTCATGATATATTAAACATCGGTCTTGTTCTTCATAACATTTTCCCTCTCACTGTTTAAAACCTCAACATCACATGTTTAATCTCATATGCCATTGCTTCTCTAACTCTTCCTGTTACAATGTATGCATGAAAGCCAAACATTATCTTGCCATAATATCTTCACTTATTACTTCCTCCTGCTCTTGCTCTATCAGCTCCAATCTTTTCCCTGATGTCCTCTTACATGTTGCTCATCCTCTCACCCCTCCCTCCCTCCCTCTGTCCGTCCTTCACCCAGTGACAGTCCCACGCTCCCTTATCTCTCTTTTATCCTCCACTGACTGCTGTCTCTTTCCCCCTCCCTTACGGATCATGCTGTCCAGTTTCATCAGCAGGTACAGGAAACCGGGGTAACTGATGGTCATATCTGGCTCCGTGTATCTCAGGCCGATGAGCTGCATCACGAAATCGTCCATCGCCATGCCTAAAGCACAGCCAGACCAGAGCAAACAAGCACAGACGTTTCAATGACATCCCCTGCTGTTGTCATGGTGTAAGTGACAGTGCCATGTGTGTACCGCTATGCCAATTTCCTTGCTGCTGAATAAATTATGTTGAAGAGGGGATGAATTTGAAGAAAGGTGTTTTAGTGCCCCCTGTAGGCAGTGAGTAGAGAGTTCCACATAAAAGGTCTGCCTTATAGAGTATGTTAAACAGAACAAGAGGATATAGCAAGCTCAATACAAGACTACACAATAACAAAGAGCATATATTTTATTATTATTTTATTATATTAATACGGATGGTTGCCTATCGCAATTTCCACATTGCAAACTACTTGCTGTGAATATGGGTGTTTGTTCATGCTCCACAAACTGTCAGTATTCGATAACCAGTAAAATCCTCAGTTGTAACTCAGATACTGTAACCTAGTGGACCATCAAATTGTACAGTTTCAAAAGTTAAATGAGCAGTCAGGATTGTACTGTGTGCAAAGAGTGTCCTCAATGTGTATGACAGTATGAGGAGGGCTCTAGCCTACCTGCAGCCTTCAGGGCAGGTTCCACCTCTTTATACTCAAGGCATTGAGATTTATTCTTGTCAAAGGTCAGGAAAATGTCCTGTGGAAAGATTAAAATGGAGTATTCAACACACAAAATTGGAACTATCACCCTGTGTATCTCATTTACTTATTTACCGGTAGATGAAGTGCCAGCATTTCCTTTTTGACTACAACACAATGATGCCACTTCCAAAGGGCTTCATAATAACAGGTGGTGCCAGTTAGAATGGAGGCCCTGAGCGTGGAAGGCCATGGGACCTATTTTCGTTGATGCCTTTGCCTAAAAGCATTACCCCTTGTCCTTAAACTTCATTGATTCTTTTAGTTTCTTTCTTTTTACTATTTTGAAAAGCTTTTTAAAATACTTAAAATAGCCTATCTACATCCACATATTGTGAGCTTGTAGATCGGCTATTTGAACTATAAAATATTTTTTTCTTCAAAATAGTAAAAAAAAAAAAAAAAAATCATGCACCATGCTCAAACTCTTGACTCTGGCAGTGTTAATGTTATGCTATATTCATGCAATAGTTTTCTTTTTTTAGGATAGAAATCTCTAGCCTGGTGTAGCCAGACTATATACTAATGCAGCTAACTAACTAACCCATGTTGTTTTAACATGGGTGGATTATTTAGCTGTGCTAGGCTAAGCAATCTCTACTTTCTTCCTCCCCGAACAATATTGCCTCAATATGGCCAATACCGTCCATCTCCTAATCTTGTCCCACAGGTTCTGGAACCCCAGCCAGTCCATCTGGGCAAGACCCTGGGTCTGGAGAACTGGCATTAAGGGAAATGGTCAGACTCAGTTCCTGATAGATACTGGAGTGGGATGGCATTCAAAAACAAACGATCAGTGGAAACTTCCTCCAGGCAGTATTATTATTGTTGTTCCTAAAGGATACATCCATGAGGACCACCAAGCTCTTGCAGTGTTCTAGAGCCAGCTTCTCTTCGCTGCCTGCCAACACTACGCAGCACACACACACACACACACACACACACACACACACACACACACACACACACACACACACACACACACACACACACACACACACACACACACACACACACACAGTGTGTGGAGGTTATAAGGAAATCAAACAGTCCTAAGTAACTAAGAACCACTCTTTCTCTCTCTCACGCACGCACGCACGCACGCACGCACGCACGCACGCACGCACGCACGCACGCACGCACACACACACACACACACACACACACACACACACACACACACACACACACACACACACACACACACACACACACACACAGTAGGTGGAGGTTATAAGGAAATCAAACAGTCCTAAGTAACTAAGAACCACTCTTTCTCTCTCTCGCTCACTCACACACACACACGCACGCACGCACGCACACACGCACGCTTACACACTAGTTGGTGGGGTGTGTCATAAGGAAGCAGCTCCATACATCCTCCTTCCTGCCGTGACATCATTCCAACTTCCTGCAGTAAAAACACTTTGAGCTATCTCTGCCTCCATCTGAAAACATTCTATAGCAGGGTGGAGTCTGTAATGTTGGTGTTGGCTATGCATCATTCACTTTGAAGGGGAGCAACAAACAGTGGTCTAAATGGGATTCTGGGTACCAATGCTCTTTCTAGCCTAGAAAAACTACCGGTATGCAAAAAAAAAAAAAAAAAAAACTTCTGATGGTTGGAATCTAGTTCTTTTAGATAGCCTTTTTTATTTTGGTGTCAGCATGTTGGCACTGGAAATACTGTTATCTTTAAAATGTGATATGTATCATGTAATATAAGTATAAATATAATAATTGCATCAAGCGTCATCGCCTTGATATATTACTGTTCTCATAGCAAATACTCAGGACGGCGTGCAGGGCATGTTTGGCCGCATCGCTGTCACTCAAGACGTCCGTGGGGGTGTGTTTGGGTTCAAGGGGCGCAGCCTAGAAGTCTTCACGGGGGCCCCGACCCCGAAATTACCCGAGAACCCGAGAGACCCGTACCGGGTTCGGTCAGTGTTTTATCATAATCACTCGGAGCCGGGTTGGAAACGGTCGCATTTCCCTTGATTATTATTTCGGAACAGGTCGGAATCGGATGAAATTTGACTGTACTTTTCGATTTCGGTTCGCTTTTTTGGACCCGTGAAGACCTCTAGCGCAGCCTCCAGATCAAGAGCGATGTAATTGGGAAGCATGTCTGTCTGTCTGACTGACTGACACTGACTGACTGACGGACTCAAACGGAGCTACTAACTTTAATCTTTGAAATCTGAGTCTTTTTGGCTGATCAACTGCCTAACTAACTGACTGTCTGAGAGTTATTGGCTCCTATACTGACCTCCTCCTTGTATGGCTTCAGTCAGTAGCTGGTACAATTCCAGGGGCCTGCAGAATCCCTCCTGGTGAGAGACAGAGATGTATTTGAACAGAAAATGAAATTTTTAGATTAAGGAGAAAAAAAAGAAGGGTGAAGCGAATCCAAATGGAAATTATGGAAATAGCCCTAAGCTTTTAAGAGAAGATATTGAGAACAAGAAGTCTCTTGTGAAGCATTAGGAGAGCGGTCTCAAAACGTTGCAATGTACAATGTGATAAACCGCGCCCTCTGGTAAAGTACACAGAGGAAGTTGGAACAAACACCATTAATTACGACCATACTAGGTCACATTTACAATAAAAACCTCCAGATCCTGTGTGTGCGTCGGGGTGCATGACACCTCAGCATGCGTCACAGTGTGTGACACCTCATCCCAGCTCAGCAGAAGGATATAGCTGACCTGTTCTGACATCTACCGATGTTTCTGGTTGACATTGGCACATTTCACTCAGGTTTTTTCATCTCACTCATGTCACTTTGTCTGCTGACCTCACTCAGCAACGAAATAAAAATAAAACAAACAAAAATAAAAATAAAACAATTCACAGGAGGCAAGCATTGATCACCCCATAATGTGCACTGCAATGTAGTTTCAAATGCACTACATTGCAGGCGTTTTTGAGAGTAAAAAAACAAAAAAGAAGAAGAAGACACGTGTGACATGCATGATCTGGGCAGATTGCCCCAGGAAATGTGCCAATCTCAACCCAAAACAACGGGTATGATGTCTATAACGTCTGACCTCATACAATCCCTTTTATGCCCATATATGGAGATCCCTAATGTCATCAATAGTCACACTTGCAAATGAATTATGTCCTTGTCCCTTTTATGCCCATATATGAGATCCCTGATGTCATTAATATTAAGCCCATATCTGGGAATGCCCATATGTGGACATATTGTGTCAATCTCATGTGGTCTATGAAGTCAAACATCTATGATGTCAGACGTCAGTCATCTCCATATTTGGGAAAATGTGGCCACATTTTGTCCAACTTAAACAACCAACCAGGTCTGTGCATTTCTTTGGTCAAAGTTGATCCCATGCTAAAGCGCAAGCGCCTGCCCAGCAGTCTGCTGTCACCCAGGCGGATGTGTGCACGCGCCCATGTGCGCGACCTTAGGGCGTCTTACTGGTAATACTTGATACTATTTGGCCCAGGTTAGGTTTAAGGCTTTATTGATGGTGTCTTTGTGTTCTGCACCAGGTGGGATGACTGTATAGGGTGTATACGTCTGTATACTTTTATTCATATTAGTTTAAGAGTGTCCTTATTGTGATGTTGCTCTTCTGTACCCACTGTCCTACTATGACCTCACCTGTATCTGTAACTTTACTCCTGTGCTGTCTCTGGAGCCTGAATTACCCCTGGGGGATCAATAAAGGTATCGATCTATCTAAGGCTAGCAGTTTTCTGTGGGCAAATCTCACCTTGTTGCAGTGTTTCTTGAACAGGCGTCTTGTGGATCCAGGCGAAGGGAGGGCAGCCTGGTGAGGAAAGGAAGGCTGAAATAGAAAAATCACACAGCCGGCAATCAAAAACATAAATATTTTCAAATCAATAATATGATCACATATTCACATGTTTAAAACAACACAGGTTCAAGGTGTTAATTGTCACATACACACAATACAGCTGGTAGTGAACTTCTTATACAGTACTTCAAGCTTTCCCAACGTATATAATTTATTATTATTATTTCAAACTCAGACTCAACTGTATTGTCTCGTCACAAGTTTACACCAAGTATAAAGGAGCGGATCACATTATTTTGTGCTTCCTATGACTACTGTTACATTATTAAATAAAATAAAATAATAATAAAATAGTTAAGAAAATGTAAAAGGTATAAAGTTACAAGGCATGAAAATGGTGCAGTTTCTTTTTACTGTACACATTTAGTGTCGGCTGTCCTGCTTCCCTACCTCTTTCATGGTGATGTCATTGGTGCCCGGTTTCTCAGCTGGACTGGAAGACAAAAAGACAAAACAGTGCAATCATCATGTAAAAGCTTACACTCATTGATACGTTTCTACAACTGCAAGGTATTAATGGTTATTTAAAGCATAACCATAGATTTAGCAGTAAAAATATATATAATCATTCATAAAGTAATTACAGAATAATGAATACATTATAATGTTTATATATTTATCTCCACCAAGAGTTGGATCAAGGTTGTGTTTTCGTCCCTTTCCATTTGTTTGTTTGTCTTTTAAACAGGGTATCTCCAAAAGTGATACATGGTTCTGCATTAATCTTTGTTGAAATATTAATGTAAAACTGATTAACTCGGGATGGTGTTTTCTGCTGGTGTTTCAAAGGGTACTTTGGAAATGCGCACCGGGTGTGTGCTCAGTGTAGTGAGTGCCTAAATCTAACCCTAATCCTAACCCTAACCTCAGTAAAACTATGCCTAACCCTAACCTTAACCTCAGTAAAACTATGCCTAAACCTAACCAGTCCATAACCCCTAACCCTAACCACAAACGGGCGCATTTACGAACGCACCCTTTGATACACTCGGATTGAAACATCAGCTTAAAACACTCTCCCTGATTAACTCTTCATGTCAACTGCCCAAATGAGGGTGTGGTGTTGGGCCTGGCCTATCACCAAAATGCACATAACCTCCACACAGATTCATGTAGCACCATGAAAAATGTAGGTATGTTTTGGCAAAGGGCGGGGTTGACCTCCATACCTCACACCCACTTTCTTTGCCTAACCCAGGGGCCTTCAATAGGGGGTCCGGGACCCTCCAAATGTTTGTGTGATAGAAACTTTTTTTTCCCCTTTTTTTTTATTTATTTTTTATATTTCAAAAAATATATTTAATAACTTTAGCCAAAAATGGCAGATTGTAGATCGGCTATTTTCAGCAAAGCGGTTTGGTGTAGAGGGGAAAAAGAGCAGACTAAGTACAGAGTGAAAGGTCAAGTTTATTAAGTATTGACGGTTCAAGTGGTTAAATACAGTATCTGAAAACACAAATTGACATGAATCCAAAATACAATGATGATTGTGCTGTCAAACAATGAAACTTTATGGAATCTACAGTATGAAAAGATTGTGGGGCTCCCTGCTTCATCTCTCTCTCAACCAAGGGGTCCTTGGGGCCTGAACATGTTGAAGACCCCTGGCCTAACCTGTTGACAGTTTATAATGAATGCAGCACTCACGCAGCAGCGTTGCCTTTCTCAGTTAGCACCCTGAGGATGAACGCTCCCTCCTGATTGGGCTGCGCCGTGGAGGCGATTATCACATATTGGCCGGGCGGCAGCTGACCTCGGAGCACCACCTCCCGTCGCTGGGCGTAGGTAGGAGTGCCAAGGACCGGACGGAGCATTTTCAGGTCAAAAGAGGACAGGTATTTGCCCTCAGAATGGACTGCCTGGAGAGAATAAAAACATTACAAATTACACACGTAAATATCATACAACATGCACAGTCAAGTACATTATATACACAGCACACACAAATACAGTAAAATGCATAGCTCTATATTAGCAGTGTTGGGGGTAACAGTGTTAAAATTAACACCGTTATTATAATAGTTTAAACTGTTAGTTTTGCAATTAGAGTACTTGGTTACTTAGTTACCTTTTCCAAATTAATGGCATTACTTCGTTAAATTTAAGACCTTTTTTTGCCACAAAGGAAAATGAAAATCTATCCTGATCAATGAACAAGCTTGTTTCTTTCAAGTATTCACACTATATTTGGTTTTATTGGTGAGAGGAGGAGAGCATCAATGCAAATATCATTGGTGAAGCACAGCACAGCACAGCTCCACCTCCACAATACTGGTGGTCAACTGGTCACTATTGATTTGATTTGATTTGATTTTGGTAAAAGATATACAAATAAAATCCTTTACAAAATAGCTTAAACACAATGCGGTCCTGCAGCTGCACTCTTGTTTATGTTAATCAGACTTCCTCACTGAGGGGTTTTAATCGTCTGTAATGAAATAATTATCTAACAAGTTACTTTTCTCAGAAGGTAATCCTGTAACGTAACGAGTTACTAACAAGTAACGTAACCCAACACTGCATACCAGTAAGACGCCTAAGGGCGAAAAGGGCGCTGTCTTGGCCATATATGAATTCTGTCTCCTAACAGGGAATCATCTGGGATACAATCCCATTTATGCCCATATATGGAGATCCCTAACAGAATCCCTTTATGCCCATATATGGAGATCCCTGCTCTGAGTATCTGATGTCAGATACTCAGCAGGGATAGCAGGGATCTCCATATATGGGCTTAAACAGATGTCACCTGTTTAAGCCCATATATGGAGATCCCTGCTCAGAGTATCTGACACATCACTGTGATGTCACAGTGATGTGTCAGGGGAACCACAGTGTCAGGCGTTACCCGTCCGGCGGACGATTACAGACAAGCTGTGACGGTTCTGATAGTAAACTGCGACCTATGGTCGCAACAATTAGGCCTATACCTGTGTGTGTATAAGGCTTATGTTGGCCCATGAATACGGTACGTATTTGAGAGAATAGATACATATACTATTTGTGTGCAAGCGTGTGTGCGTGTGGGTGTGTGTGTCTGCAGTGTGTTCACCTTGTACACGTGCAGGCCTATAGCCAGTTGTACACCACTGCGTCTGCTGTGTTTCTGCATCAGGGCCACCAGGAAGGAGCAGGTCTTCTCTTGGTCCGATGGGTCATCATCTTCCTCTAACAGGGTCAGGTAGAACTGGGGGTTCTGCCAGAGGAAGCCTGTCATACGGTCAAAACCTCAATGTACTGGTCCATTCAGGTCCATTTTTAAATGAACACACACACACACACACACACACACACACACACACACACACACACACACACACACACACACACACACACACACACACATAGTGGACGTACATACATATTGTAGATTTGCAAAGAAATGCACACATAAAACAAAGAAAATTCACTATTCACTAGACTATGACTATGGTATTGCACTACCTGCATCTGTAACATACTGTACAGTATGTAATAATAATACATAGTACACATGTAGAATGCACTAAATACAATACATACACAAAGATAATTGTGTCAGTGCTTAATTGTGTGTGCCTGTACAATTCTAGCCTGGACATTAGACGAATCTGAATCAATTCCTCCGTCAAAGGATTCCACAAAGATGCCTCGGCAGTCGGCACATATCTGTTTGTTCCGTCAGTAGTTTTCATGCTCCGCCCTACCTACCCCCTTGGTAGGAGCCCCCTGCAGAGTTGCCCACCACCCAGCTGCCCTGGTGCGTCGTGCTGTGCCACGGCCGTGTGCTGAGGCTGGGCTGGCCGACAGTGTCACTCAGGTGACACACCTCCATCACCTCAAAGTTCTGACGAAAGTCTGACACATCCATCCTGAGATGGAGGGAGGGAGGGACAGAGACAGACAGACAGACAGACAGACAGACAGACAGACAGACAGACAGACAGACAGACAGACAGACAGACAGATTAACCAGCAGACCGACAGATATATAGACAGGTGTGATACAGGGTTTTTCCAAAGGGTGGAGGATGGAGGTCTATAAGGAACAGTGGTGTGTGTCTGGGCATACAACTACTCACCAGAACTCCCCATCATCTTTGTTCACCCTGTCCAACCTCAGCTGTTCCTCCTTGCTCACTCTATGCCACTGTGGACTAGAGAGAGACAGAGAGAGAGAGAGATATATATACCGTGATACAAATACAAGAGGAAGAGAGTAACAGGCAAAATAGAGAAAGGGTGTTGAGATACATACTAATAACTAATATTTTTATCCCAGGATTTTGTAACCCATTTTTCACCCAGTGCCAATTGCATAAACTGTAATCCTGGGCACTACTCTCACTCTAAAGAGCCCCGAACTGAGCTCATGTTTCCTTCAGTGCATGAGGAGTGAGCATACTGAGCAAGTCGCTTCTTATCACCTGACAGGGGTTTTCCCCGGTAGGATGTAGCGTGGGGAAGGAACACGTTATTCCAACCAGTTCCTTTCCCTCCATTAGGCACCCCGGCTGACCAGGGGGTGGCAGTAAAGAGACCAGTGTAGGAGCCGATCTACAATAGGCCTTCATATACGTGACCAAGTATTTCCCGGTGAACCTAAGCGCACCGGCGGGGGCTTGGGAGTGTGGGGAACACGCACCACTGACGCTGATGATGGAGAGGTTATATTGCTTAGCCTTTAGACCTATGTATTGAGAATGAGAGGCACTCTTGCCGATTTAGTAAGAGACTCGTCGCCAATTGCAAGTTATTTAAAAGTTATTTCGGCCGATGATATCCTTTTCTTCCCACAACTAGACTAAGGATTTATATTGTCTGTGTTATTGTTACAACCACAATTATTTATGTGTGGCAAGATCGCGGTTCACTAGTTTTAGTAGGCTATAGTGTAGGCTTAGAAGCCTTTTCAGAAGTTAATTTAATGTTTTCCATTTAATGATTTCCTTTATCCTCATCTTGCGCTAATGCACGCAACTTTTTTGCCATGTTTTAAGGCAGTGTAGGCCATAGATATATATATCTATGGTGTAGGCTTTTCAGAAGTTAATTTAATGTTCTCAATTTAAAGGTTTCCTTTATCGTCATCTTGCGCTAATGCACGCAACTGTTTTCGCCAGGTTTTAAGGTCTTATTTTAGTTTTTTCTCATAAGCTTGCAACCCTCCTTGCCCATCGGCCCCCACCGTTGTGCTTAGGTTCACCGGGAAATACTCGGTCGCTTCATATACAGTATGTGCCATGTCTAATGCCCCTTTGTCATGGTCTACAGACATGTCGAGGTGCCAACTTGCACCCACCTCCACCCACTTTCATCCACCTCCAGCCATTTATATCAGGTCACACTTGTTGATGGTGACGTCACCAAGAATGCTGGTCCCTTATCTGCTAAAGGCGGCCAGAAACACGGACAGATACCGTTTCTGGACGCCGGAAACAGACGGCACCGAAGGCAGTACTTGTGCATCCTGCTGGCGCAAGTTATTACCCCTTTACCTCACAATGTAGACACACACTAAACTTTCTTCTGGTTTTACCATCTTTCTGAGGACTTTTGGTCCCCACAAATATGGATATAAGCAAACCTACAGCAGTACTGACCCATTCATGTCACTCCAGGGGCCCTCCCACTCTGCCTTTCCCCAGGGGTTTTGGACACGAATCAAGTCCACTGGTCCATATTTAGTCTCTACCTGGGACAGCAGTAGGTGGAGGACAGGACAGCAGTAGGTGGAGGACAGGACAGTGGAGATGTGCATGGCACAGGATAAAAGAGGAAGAAGAGTGGGCAAGTGAAGACAGGACAGATGAGATGACACAATGAGTACTCAAATGGCTCATCTGTTTTTACTGTCTTTTTATCTGTAGCTTATCCTTTGCCCCAGCAATGACCCAATTCCCCTCAGGAACAATAAAGCTTGCTGTATCTTAATAACATAATGTAGGTGTGGCAGCTTTACCTTCTCCACTGCAGTCACAGAGTAGGCATGTCTGAACATGATGCCCAGCTCATTCTTCTGCTCTAGAGGACCCTGTGGTAAGACAGACACACACACACACACACACACACACACACACACACACACACACACACACACACACACACACACACACACACACACACACACACACACACACACACACACACACACACGAACAGTA